>NC_058132.1:669724776-669736984 GCF_016433145.1 Gracilinanus agilis | reverse complement strand
CCCGCTTTCGGCCTCCTCCCGCTCCTCATCCTCAATGAGCGCTCTGGACCCTCAGGCCAAGCCACGGCCCCCTCCCCAGCCCGAGGTTCGGCCTCTCTACCTGGATCCGCTTCTTGTGCCTCCTGCGCTCCGCCATGTTCGCCGCTCCTCCAGCTCCCTCTGACGTGGAGAGAGAAGGGGGGGCGGGGCGGGCCTCTGATCTCGCGAGAGTCGGCTGCTTCGAGAGCTCGGTTATGTAACGGAGGGTGGGAAGAGGAGGGAGAAGGGAGGAGGGAGAAAGGAGAGAAGAAATAGGGGAAGAGGAAAGGAAAGAGGGAGCAAGAGGGAAAAAGAGGGAAGCAAGAGAAGGAAAAGGAGAGAGGAAAGAAAGGAATGTGAAGAGAAGGAAGGAGCCCGCAAAGTCTGGGGAATGGGAGACAAAATATTTAGAGTCCCCAAGACAAGATATTGAGATGGGGGCAGCGAGGTGGCTCAGTGGATAGAGAAGGGAGGTCCCAGGTTCAAATTTGACCTCAGGCACTTAATAGCTGTTTGACCATGGGCAAGTCCCTGAATGCCCAAGATCTCATCTTTGCCGCTCTTCCGCCTTGGAATCAAGCTAGGAAGTGTCTGAAGTCAAATTTGAACCCGGGACCTCCTGTCTTTATGCACTGAGCCACCTCACTGCCCCCTCCATCATTTCTTTTGAATCTCTCTCGGTCTTCTGCCTCCTTCCCGACTATCTACAAACCTGAAAAAAAAACTCTCGATTGATCCTTCTGCCCTACTGACTATAGTACGATATTTCTTCTGCCCTTTGTGGCTAACTGAACTCCTCAATCATCCCTGTCCCTCCTCTTCCTCTCTTAGCCCTTTACAGTCTGCTGCTGACCCTGTCATTCCATCCTCTATAGTTTCTCTAGTTTTGGACCTCGCTGTCCCCTGGTTTTCCTCCTCCATCTGACTGGTCTTTCTCAGTCTCTTTTGCTGGGTCTCCCTCCATATTAAACCCTCTCTTAGTCACAGGTGCCTTGGACCCTCCTCCTCTCTTCTCCCTCTAGTCCGTTCATCTGCTCCCATGCGGAGGATTCTCAAATCTGCCTTTCCTGCTCCGACTCTCAGGGGACCTCCAGTCTTGGCTCTCTGGCAGCCTTGGATACATCTTGAATACAATATGTCTAAAACAATTCCTTATCTTTTCCCCTAAACTCTTCCCCCACCCCCACCCCCACCCTTTTCCCTGTTACGGTCCAGGGCTTCAGCAGGCTCACAACCTGAGGGTCATCCTGGATTTCTCACTATCTTCCCCCTCCGCATATCCAAGCTATTGATTTGCTCAAATACACCTCTTTCTCTGTTCCGAAACGTCACCACTCTGGTGCAGACCCTCATCCCTGCACCCCTGGATTATTGCAGTAGCAGGTCAGCCTGCCTCAAGTCTTCCCCATTCCAGTCCTCCTCCATTCAGCTACCAAAGAGATTTTCTCAAAGTGCAGATCTGTTCCTGTCGTCCTTCTCCCCCTCCAGCGATAAACTCCAGTGGCTCTCTATTGCCAGTAGGATCAAATACAAAACGGTTTATTTGGCATCCCAAACGCCTATATTTCCAGTGTTTTCAACACCTACTTATGCACTCTTCAATCCAGTGACCCCAATCTTCTGGCTGGTCCTTGAACCAGACACCCCATCTCTCAACTCTGAGCATTTTCTCTGGTTGTTCCCCATACCTAAAATGCCCTCCCTCATCAACTCTGCCTGATGAATTCCCTGGTTTCCTTTCGGGCCCAACTAAAATCCCATATTTTACTGGAAGCCTTTCCCAATCCCTCTTAATTCTAGTTGTCTTCTCTCTGTTTATTACTTCCTATTTATCCTGCATATAACTGGATTTGTATATATATTTTTTCTTTTTTTTTTTAAACCCTTAACTTCTGTGTATTGGTTCATAGGTGGAAGAGTGGTAAGGGTGGGTAATGGGGGTCAAGTGACTTAAGTGCCCAAGGTCACACAGTCTGAGGCCAGCTTTGAACCTAGGACTTCCGGTCTCTAGGGCTGACTCTTAATCCACTGAGCTACCCAGCTGCCCCCTGTATATATTTTTTGCATATCTTCACCCCCATTAGATTGTAAGCTCCATGAGGGTAGAGACTATCCTTTGCCTCTTTTGGAACCCCCAGAGCTTAGCATAGTGCCTGGTACTTAGTAGGCATTTAATAAATGTTGACTGATCTAATTCAGCAAATATTGATTAAGAACTATGTACAAGGCACTGTTCTAGGGGCTAGGAGCTAAAAACCATTAACATGTTATTTTCATTTTACAGAGGAAGAAACTGAGGCTTAAAGAAGTAAATTTTTAAATTTTTATTTAATTTTTTAATTTAACTGTTCAATTGACAAGCAGTTTTTTTCTCTCCCTCTCCCCTACACCCATTTAAAAGGAAAAAATCCAAATATGCAGAATCTAACAAAACAACTTCTCTTATTGTTTATGTCCCCAAATATGTATCATCCATGCTTCATTGTCATTCCTCTGACATTGTGGTTAGACATTGCATTGATCTGAGTTCTTAGTCTTTCATAGTTGTTTGTCATTACAATATGGTTGTTATTGTATAAATTGTTCTACCTTTGCTTACTTTTTTCTGTATCAATTCATATAAGTGCTCTCAGGTTTCTCTGAAACTGTCTCTTTTGTAATTTATTACCATGGAAGTTTGTTCCATTAGATTCACATGCCATAATTTGTTTACTTGTCCACCAGCTAATAGATATCCTTTTCAGTTCCAGTTCTTTGCCATGACAAAAAGAGATGCTATAAATATTTTTGTACATACAGATCCTTTTCTTTTTCTTTGATTTCTTTGGAGTATAGCCCTAGTAGTTTAGCTAGGTCAAAGGGTAGGCATATTTTGGGGTACAGTTCCAAATAACTTTCCATAAGGCTGGACCAATCATCATCCTACCCCACTTGCCAAATGCAAGAACAAGTTGTGATAATGAGATCAAATCTACCTTGCCCATTCTCAAATCTAATCACCAAAAGTGTAAACAACTCCACTTAACTCACATATGTTAAGATGCAGGATGCTTTGGAGCACACTGCCAGTCAAGTATCAAAGGTTGGCCATCATCCTGGCTGACCCTATCCCTGAGAATGAAGGTAAATCTGACCGGGGAATGACACTTCCCTTTTACACAAAAAGCTAGTTTTTTTTTTTTTCTCTCTTATGGTATGGTAACTTCCTGTAGTCCTGGCTACAAATGGGTAAGTACAATATTACTGCATTTTGTCCAGATTTATGGGACAGACTTTACTTTAATGAGACCCCATTACAAGGGCCTGTTAGAAATTACCTTAATTGGACCCTAATACAAGGGCCTGTTATGAATTAATTCTTAGAAGATTTTTTTAGGGGTACAAGATGATCCTTTGGGGAGATGAGTCTCCCAAATGATCACAGGGGGGATTGTGATAATGAGATTAAATATACCTTGCCCATTCTCAAATCTAATCACCAAAAGTGTAAACAACTCCACTTAACTCATAAGTTGGGAGGTCTGTGACCCATGTGTGCTAGAGTGAATGAGGAATCAGAATTTACTGACTGCCCGCTAGGCAGTCCTAAGAAAGGCATCTATTGTGATTGGACACATAAACTAAGAGGAAGGCACAGGAAGTGACAAAAGAAATGGCCTGGACTTCTGGGACTCAGCCCCTTTTATCTCTTCTTGTTCATGGCTTGGACTTGGAGGAGCTCTGGCTGGGACCTTGGACTTGGTGAGACTGTTTTTAAATCTCTTTCTTAGACATAGTCTAGTTCTTTAAACTAGATCTCTTACTTTACCCTCTTCTCATCTCTCTACTTCCACTCTCTCCTATATTTTATAAATTACTAAAATCATTTTAGGAATTGGTATTTATTCAGTTTCTTGGCAACCACACCTTTAAATATTAATATATCCAATCAAAAACACCTTTTCCCTTTTTACAATGTCTAATTTCCTGCAACCCCCTTCAAACACTTAATTATCCTTTTTGGCATATTTTCTAATCTGATGAGTATGAGGCAGAACTTCAAAGCTAATTTAATTTTCTCAAATGGCTGTTGATAACTGAAATGTCTTTCTTTGAGAAATGACTATTCATATCCTTTGAACATTTATCATCTGGGGAAAGGAGAGTGATTTTTTTAATCATTTGATTCAAACAGATAAAACTTCTTTGCAATGGTTATGGAATTTAGAAGCTACCTTGTATCACTTCCTCATTTTATAGATGATGAAACTGAGGCAAGACACTGACAAATCCTTCTTCATTTCTATAGGGGCCAGAATTCCTATAGGAAAAATGAGCATAAACTGTAAAGGGGAGTTTCAGTTAGACATGAAAGATGAATCAAAAGATCACTTAAGTAGGGCAGCAAGAAAATGAATGATATCTCCATCCAGCCCTGGAACATTTCTTAAGGTCATTTTTTTCAATATTTTGTTAAAAGATTAACCCGGACTAACAATATACCCAACTCAATTAATGTAGTTAACTAAACAAATTAGTTAAGTGCATAAAATATCACAATAATTTTTCAATCACTCCCTCAGTGTTCTCATTAGTATTCTCTGTTAAATCTTTCTCTGCTTACTTTCTTCTCTATGGCCATAGTGAGTACCTCATTCTCCTGGATCTGCTTTGCATAATTTCATATAAACCTTTGCAAACTTCTTTTTAATACTTATAGTTTTTCAGCTACTCTCACAATGCAGTGATCTGGGACAATCCTGAAAGACTTATGAAAGGGAATGCTATCTACCTCCAAAGAAAGAGCCATTGGAGTCGTCTTTCACATCAGTGTATTAATAGTTTTATTTTGGAGTTTTGGTTATGTATGAATTTACTCTTACAACAATAACCAATATGGAAGTGTGTTTTGTTTAACAACAAAAATAAAATAAAAAAGATATAGTTTTAATTGCATGGACCCTAAGGGAGTTGTTTGGACAGTGCAGAAATGAGGTGAAGCTGAATGTCTCATATTTTGATGATTTAAGTGTCAACTTCCTAAGAGAGTGTAATAGTATTATTAAATTACTACTTTATGCTTAAGGTTTTTGTTTTTTCTTTAGCTAATGCATACTTGTGACTTCCATGTTTCAAATATTTCTTTTTGGGGAAGAATTAAATAGCTGTCCTCTATCTCCACTGTACATCGAGCACCTTTCTTCTCCTTTTTGGGAAGATCCTAGAATGCACCAAATCGATGTAAACTTTAAGTAATTTTCCCTGGTATTATGGGCTGGGGTTGTAAAGAGCCAGAAACTGAGAAGAAGCCTAATTCTTTTGGGAGGCCAACCTCATTGAACACTGAACTCGGTTCATGTGCTTGAGTCCAGACCCTTGTGATAAAGGAGTTGAGTGCCCCAGCACCCCCTGAGTCCAATAGAAGTTAATTCAATAAGTCTCTAAGGCAAGATTCAAAGTTAGGTCTTCTTGACTTA
The DNA here is from genome assembly GCF_016433145.1 of Gracilinanus agilis. Taxonomy (NCBI): domain Eukaryota; kingdom Metazoa; phylum Chordata; class Mammalia; order Didelphimorphia; family Didelphidae; genus Gracilinanus; species Gracilinanus agilis. The sequence continues at coordinate 669,731,510 of NC_058132.1, read as the reverse complement.
TAAGTCCGATGCTGAATCTGCTACACCAACTTGTATTTCACAAAAGTAAGTGACCTTTGCTCTGATATCCCCAGGAAGGTCCTACAGGGATCTCTAGGTCTTCTGGAGCAGAAGCGTCAAATGTGTTGCCCATAGCTTATAAAATTCCAAATTATGCCAAAACCCTATTCAAATGTAACTGAGAATAAATCAAGGTAATTCTGAAGGATTTAGGATAAAAATTGCTGCAGAGAAATAACTGCTGGAGTTTGAATGCACATCTTCTTTAAACATTTTTTTTCGTTTTTTTTGGTCTGTGTTCTCTTTTGCAGTATGACTAGCATGGAAATATGTTTTGCGTGACAGCACATGTATAATCTATGTCAAAATGCTTGCTTTCTCAAGGAGGGGGAAGAGGAAGAAGGGAGAGTATTTAGAACTCAAAAGTTATTAAAATGAATGTTGAAAATTGTCTTTATATATAATTGGGAAAAATAAAATATTTTAAAAGATTTTTATTTTGTTTTTCTCAATTATGTGTAAAGACAATTTTTAGCATTAGTTTTCTAAAACTTTGAGTTCCAAATTCACTTCCTTTCTGAGACAGTAAGCAATTCTCTAGTCTTCTCTCCCCATTTCCAATCTAAGTTCTTTTCAAGTAGGAATTGTTTCCTTCATTGTATTTGGATCCCCAGTGCCCAATACTACAGCAAGTGTGGAAAAAAATGCTTACTAATGATTTCTTGATTGGAGATCATCACTATATTCTGTATCATCTTGAAATCTTATAGAGGGATCACCATTTGTTACCTATTTGTTTCAGAGACAGACCAATCATTAAAGCCTCACTTTCCACATGCCATTACTGTTTAACCTTTGGCTAGTCATTAGATAGTTGCTGGGGACTTTGAGAATACTTCTGAGAAATATCTAAAATATCTCACCAATAGAAAAATGTAAGGTCACCAATCTAGTCAGGGAATTTTCAAAAATAAAATATCTAAAAAAAAAAAAATAAGATTATTGCAGAAGGCAGCCAGGTGGCTCAGTGGATAGAGAGCTAGATCTGGAGATGGAAGGTTCAAATCTGGTCTCAGACATTTCCTAGCTGTGTGACCCTGGGCAAGTTAATTAACCTCCATTGTCCAGCCCTTACTGCTTTTCTGCTGTCACAGGATTAATTCTAAAATAGAAGGTAAGGGTTTTTTAAAAAAAAAGATGATTGCAGAAAAAAAAAAAGACTTGCAAGAAGAGTCCTTTACATGAAGAAGTACAACCTAGCTCTCTCAGTATACATCTTCAACAAAGAAAATTTACTGACTCAGGTCTGATTAGGAAATCCAAGAAATCGTCACAGTGAGTCCTTTTTCTTGCCCAGGGAGACAAAGGAAGAAAATATAGAAGTCTGAGGACACTGGGGATGAGGTCTGGTCAGGAGAATGCTGTGGATGAAGCATTCCTGAGCCTTGGATTCCTGAAAGAGCACAGGATTTGGGGCCATTTGGCAACTCTGCCTCTCAATAACCCTGTTCCACGTCAAAGATCTAAGGCTGACTTGTACTTTGAGGCAGCCCAGAGGAGCAATCCTTAGTGGTCACAGTGTACCGGGTCTTTGCTGGACACTGAATGAAGCACAAGTTCAGAAGCAAACAGAAGTCACGTGGTTCTGATCCCAGGATCAGAGGAGCAGCGACCCAGTTCTAACGTCCAGAACAGGCTTAAGCCTTTAGCAGAAACCCAGATCAAAGGGCAGACTATAGCTCAGGGCTCCGAATCTTTAGAGGCTCCTGGTAGGCTCTTAGTAGCCAAGTCCAGCAGATCTCCATTGACCTTTCCACCCAGGGACAAGGTGACCTGGGTCAGGAACTTGGAGAGCTCAGACCAAGAGGGCAAAGACTTCAGCCTAGATTACATCACTTTGGAAATATTGAAAACTTAAAGGTCTCCCATTCAGAACTGTAAGAACAGAAGAAGATGGAAAGAAGGCCAAAATTCAGCATAGACATCAAAAAGTGAAACATAAGAATGAATTTTTTTTAATCCCACCTGAAACACATATGATGACAGGAAATCTCAAAAACAAACAAAACCAAAAGCCTAGAAGATAGGACTGACTCAAAAACATCTACAAGCAAAGTTTCAAATAAAAATGCAGTGTTCTTATAAGTCCAAAAAATTCCTGGAAGAGATACAACAAGAGTTTTAAGAGTTAGAAAAGGATTAAAAACCCAAATAAGAGCAGTGAAGGAAAAAGGAAGGGGGGAGGAGAAATAAGAGTTATGGGAGAAATATAGGAAAAGGGAATTAACAGTTGGGGACAAGAAATACAGAATACCAGAAATACGAAATCCTACTTAAGATGGTAATTAGAATTAAGATAAGATATTAAGATTATTTATGATTATATATAATTAATTATAATTAAGATAAGATAAGAATTAAGAACCTAAGATAATTAGAACTGAGTAATAGAAACTACTGATTCTATGAAACAGCAAGAAATATCAAAACAAAGTCAAAAGATTGAAAAAATGCAAATCATCTCATAACAAAAACAAATGACTTGGAAAACAGTTTTAGAAGAGATCATTTAAGAATTATTGGGACTGAGGGTAGCTGGATGGCTCAGTGGATTGAGAGCCAGGCCTAGAGACTAAGGTCCTAGGTTCAAATTTGGCCGCAGACACTTCCTAGCTGTGTGATCCTGGGCAAGTCACTTAACCCCCATTGCCCAGCCCTTATGTTCTTCTGCCTTAGAACCAATACTCCATATGATTCTAAGACAGAAGGTAAGCATTAAAAAATAAATAAATTAAAAGAATTATTGGGACTACCTGAAACCCATTACCAAATAAAAGAGCCTGACCATCATATTTCAAGAAATCAAAAAGGAAAATTTCCCAGATCTCTTAGAATCAAAAGGTAAAGAAGAAATTGAGGAACCACTGGTTACTTCTTGATAGAAGATTCAAAATGAAAACTCCCAGGAACATAGTAGCCCAAATTCAGAGCTTCCAGGACAAAGAAAAAATATTGTAAACAACCAGAAAGAAAGAATTCAAATACTGAGGCCATAATCAGGATCACACATGATTTAAAAGCCGCCACTCTAAAGAAGTGAAGAGCTTAGAATGTAATATTCCAGAAGGCAAAAAATCTAGGCATACAACCAAGAATAACTTGCCCAGCAAAAGTGATTTTATAATTCTATGAGAGGAAATATTTTAAGGATCTTTAAGGAAATAGAGGACTTCTAAGAATTCCCTATGAGATGACCATCAAAGTCAAGAGAATCATTAAAAAGGTAAATAAGAGCAAGCAGGCATATGAGAATAAAAAGAAAGGTTAAGCTATTTACATTTTTATGGAGAGATTATATATGTTTCCCCTCAGAACTCTATCATTATCAGAGGTAAAAAAAAAAAGGGATTCTTAACAGAGGCTTGGGAGTAATTCTGTTCTGTTTTGCTGATCTTAAAAGAAGGAAGGAAGAGAAGAAAATGTGGAATAGTATCTTACATAAATGAATTCCATGCAACAAGGAGCAAAGAGTGGAGGAAAGCAGGGAACACTTGAACTTCACTTCCATCTGAACTGATTAAAGGAGAGAAAAATACACATACAAACACAGTTGAGTACAGAAGTATATTTTAAAAACCAACAAGGAAATAGGAAGGAAGTTAAGGAAAAGGCAGAAAGGTTAGGTTATGGGAAAGATTAATCAGAAGCAAAATGAACTCAAAAAAAGAAGTAGGAAACAAAGAGAAGACATAAGAGAATAAGACAGAGGAAAATACACAATTAACCATCATAATTATAAATTCAAATAGGATGAACTCACCCATAAAATAGACATGGATATTGTAATGGATTAAAACTCAGAATCCATCCAACAATATATTTAAAAAAACACGTTTGAAATGGAAAAGTATGCAACAAATTAAAAATAAGGGGATTAAGCAAAATCTATTGGGATTCAGTTGAAGTAAAAAAAAAAAGTCAAGGATAAAATCATGATCTCAGACAAAGCAAAACAAAAGTAGACCCAATTAAAATAAACAGGGAAAATATAGTTTGCTGAAAAGTACCAGAGACAATGAATTAATATAAGTAGCAAACATATATACATTAAAAAAAAGTTAAATGAATTATATAGAGAAAAGACATTAAAATTATAATAATTAAAGAACTAAATTTATCTCTCTCACATTTAGATAAGTCTAACCAAAAATAAACAAAAAGAAATAAAGTCATGTAATAGAATTTTATAAAAGATAGATATAATAGACCTCTGGATATTACAAAGTGGGAATACAAAGGAATACTTCTATTCTCCAGTATATATGGCCCCTTTACAAAAATTGACTTTATATTAGGAGATAAAAGTCTCACAAATAAATGCAAAAATGCAGAAATATTAAATGCATCTGTTATCAACCATGCGATAAAATTATGTCCATAACTGAAGCAATCATTAGGAGCTATGTTGCCAATAAAATGTACAATTTAACTAAAATGGAAAAAAATATATTTTTAATTTTATTTAATTGATTAATTAAGAACATTTTTACATGGTTAAATGATTCATGTTCTTTCCCTGCCCTCCTCTCACCTCTCACCCCCCTCCCATAGCCAACACACAATTCCACCGGGTTTTACATGTGTCATTGATCAAGACCTATTTCTGTATCATTAATATTTGCACTAGGGTGGTGATCATTTAGAGTCTACATCCCCAGTCATATCCCCATTGAACCATGTGATCAACCAGTTGTTTTTCTTCTGTGTTTCTGCTCCCACAGTTCTTTCTCTGGATATGGCTAGTTTTCTTTCTCATAAGTCCCTCAGCCTTGCTCTGGATCCTTGCATTGCTGCTAGTAGAAAAGTCCATTCATTTGATTGTGCCACAGTGTATCAGTCTCTGTGTATAATGTTCTCCTGGTTCTGCTCCTTTCACTCTACATCAATTCCTGGAGGTCTTTCCAGTTCACATGGAATTCCTCCAGTTCATTATTCCTTTTAGCATAATAGTATTCTATCACCAACAGATACTACAATTTGTTCAGCTATTCCCCAATCTCATTTTCCAATTTTTTGCCACCACAAAGAGCATGGCTATAAATATTTTTGTACAAGTCTGGGAAAATATTTTCAGAAACATAAATTGCCCAAATGAACAGAATAGGAAATTAGACTCTTAAATATTTCTATCTTAAAAAAATTAAACAATTTATAAATTAACTCTGGAAGAAAAAACCTCTAAGACCAGATGGATTTTCAGGTGAATTCTACCAGTCATTTTAAGAACCATTCATTCTAATCCCATATAAACTGTTGGAAAAATAGGAAAAGTGGTTCTACCAAATTCTTTCTATGCCATAACTATGGTCTTGATACTTAACCCAGGAAAAGTCAAATCAGAGAAAGGCAATTATAGGCCAATATCCCTAATGAATATTGATGCAAAATTTTAAAATATTAGCAAAGAGGTTTCAACAACATATCACAAAGATTATACACTTTGGCCAGGCTGGATTTATCCCAGGAATACAATTACATATTAGGAAACTATAAACATAACTTATTATAAATATAAACAAATATTAATAACAAGATAATAAAAATCATGTGTTTATGTCAATAACTATAGAAAAAACCTTCCACACAGTAAGTAAAAACTTATTAAATGCCTATTACTCAAGTATTGTGCTAAGCACTGGGGATGCAAATAAGAAAATGAATAATTTCTATTTTCAAGGAAAGACAACAAATAAAAGGAAATTGAAAATGGAGTAAGAGTAGGATGGGAAATGGGAAGATAAGATGCAGAAAGGAGTAGAGTGTAACTTATTAGGAAATGTCTTTGGCTTGATACAACATTCATTCCTGTTAAGAAACAATAGAAGGCATTAAAATAAGCAGAGCTTTCATAAAAATGATAAGCAGTCTATTTATCTAAAACCAAGAGTCAACATTACCTGTAATTAGGCTATATTGGAGATCTTTCCCATAAGATATAAAGCAAGGATGTCCATTATCACCATTACCACTCAATATAGTAGTATGTATATATACATATATATATATAAATATTATGTATACATATACATAAAAATATAAGTACAAAATGTTAGCAATGGTAACAGAAACAATGGCAAAGAAGAAACAAAATTAAAAATTTTGAAAATGATATGATAGTTTACTTAAAGAATTCAAGAGAGTTCACTAAAAACTAGTGAAATATTTGACAACTTCAGCAAAGTCAAAGTATTTAAAATAAGCCCAAATAAACCATCAGTATTTCTGTACAAAATCCAAAAGCAAAAGATAGAAAGAGAAATTTGGTTTAAGATAACTATTGACTTTAAAATACTTGGGAGTCTGCTTGCCAACACACACAGGAATTATATGAACACAATTACACTCTTTTCCCAAATAAAGGCAGATCTATATAATTGGAGGAATATTAATTTCTGTCAATAAAATAAAAATAACAATAGTACTTGATTTAATTTACCTATTAAGTGCCATACCAGTCAAGTTCACAAAGGACTACTTTGTAGAGTCAGAAACCTCCCCCCAAGCCCCAATAAGATTCATTTGGAGTAACAAAAGGTCAAGAATATCAAGAAAATCAATGAAAAAATAGGAAAGGGACTTAGTAGTGCCTGACCTCAAACTATAGTACTACAAAGTCATAATTGTCAAAACAAGTTGGCATTGGATAAGAAATAGAAAGGATGATTTATGGAATA
>NC_058132.1:669690254-669720523 GCF_016433145.1 Gracilinanus agilis | reverse complement strand
CTCTCTCTCTCTCTCTCTCTCTCTCTCTCTCTCTCTCTCTCTCTCTCTCTCTCTCTCTCTCTCTCTCTCTCTCCCCCTTCCTTCATTCCATTTTCTTACAACACAGAATTTCAAAGGGAAGAATGGGGGAAAAATCCAATAAAACCAATTAATATATTTTTAAAAATCTGATACTGTATTCAATGCTCCCTAACCTTGGCCCCCCACTACTGGTAGGGAAATATGATGTCTCTTTGGTGGGGCCAACCTTGTTCTTGGTCATTTTGCAATTTTTAATTTCAATTGCTTTGTGGTTGCTGTTCTTTCCATTTGCGTCTCTGTAATTATTGTATGTATTGTTTTCCTGGCTCTGCTTACTTAACTTTGTATCAGGTCATGTCACTGTTCTATTGTATTCAAATAAAACAAACAGGCTTTGCCTCTAGTTTTCAAGAACATTTATTAGGCTACTAGTAGCAAATATTTATTTCCACCACTCACTTACAGGGGTTCTAACTATCACCCTTACCCTACCCTCACCCCCAGGAGTCTCTGGATAGATTTCAGGAATGGAGTGCCTGTAAACCTGGAAGGGAAAAATACATTTTAAATCATCTTTAACTGAAAGTTATAATTTTTTCAATTATGAATTTTAAAAAAGATTCTGAAAAAAGGTCTGTAGAGCCTTACTAGGCAAAGAGAGTGGATCTAAGTCAGAAAACATGCGTTTGAGTACTGGTTCTGTCATATAATCTGACCTTAAACAAATTGCTTAATCTCTTTACCTGTCAAGTTCATCACCTGTAAAATGAAACTAGATGGCCTCCAGGGTCCCTTCTACTTCTCAATCCATCACTCTGTGAGTCTATATGACTTCTCTTAAGTCTCAATATATTTCTTTATAAAATGAGGGTGTTGGACTAAATGACTACTAAGGGTCTTTCAACTCTAGCTTTCTGGGTTATAGAGGAAAGGAGCAAAAGGTCAGGATCTTCTCTTCTCCCTTAAACTTTTCCATTGGATCTTATTGCATGTTCCACTGCACATAAGTCAGTTTAAAGGATGGTCCTTTCCTTTTCCAGCCTCCCACCCTTTCTTTCTATCCTTCTACTTTGTATAGTTTCTGGTACATAATAAGTATTTAACAAATAATGATTTCCTTGTCAGGTAAGGAAGATAATTTAATTTCAATGACTCATAGATTTAGAGCTGCTGGGAACCTCAAAGTTCATCTAGTCCTACCTCCTCATTTGACCAAGAGGCAACTATTGCCTGAAGTGGTAAGATGATTTGACAAAGATCATCCAGCCAATAGAGTACAGTATAATTCCCTAGTTTGGCTCCCAGATTGACCACTAACTTGATGAGTTTCTCTGTTGCAAAAGCCCATCATTTTTTTTTTTTTGCCACCAATGTTTCCCTAGTGATGAATGGGAGCCATAGTGACACCATGATCTTGGGAGACACAAAATTACAAGAGTTAACAATGTTGATAGGGCTGAACATGTGCTCATAATTGGGATAATCTTAGCCCCTCTTCCACAAGCTAGCTCTTCAAGTGCTTGAAGACAGCTATCATGCTCCACCTAAGTTTTCTCTTTTCTAGACTTGATACTCCCATTTCCTTTCATTGATCCGCCTTCCCCACCCTGGTTGCCTGCCTTTAGATATAGCTTATTAATCTCTTATTTGAAATGAGATAAATGGGGCCACAGGAGATCTCAATCAAGTGGATCACAGACACCTGTCTGCACCCCAGCACCTAACCAAGCAATTTTGTCCTTTAGTTACCTACATCCTTTATTCCTCTACCCCTAAGAGATTCTTTTTTAAATTTTATTGATTAATTATGAAAAATTTTCCATGGTTACATGATTCTTGTTCTTTCCCTCCCCTTCTCCTATCCCCCTCCCATAGCCAACATGCAATTCCACTGGGTTTTACATGTGTCAATGATCAAGACCTATTTCCATATCAATATTTGCACTAGGGTGATCGCTTAGAGTCTACATCCCCAATCATATCCCCATCGAACCATGTAATCAACAGTTGTTTTTCTTCTGTGTTTCTGCTCCCACAGTTCTTTCTCTGGATGTGGATAGCATTCTTATAAGTCCCTCAGAAATATTTTGGATCATTGCATTGTTGCTAGTAGAGAAGTCTATTACATTCGATTGTGCCACAGCATATTTGTCTCTGTGTACAATGTTCTCCTGCTTCTGTTCCTTTCACTCTGCATCAATTCCTGGAGGTCATTCCAGTTCATATGGGTTTCCTCCAGTTCATTACTTCTTTGAGCACAATAGTATTCCATCACCAACAGATACCATAATTTGTTCAGCCATCTCCCAATCGAGGGACATCCCCTCATTTTCCGATTTTTTGCTACCAGAAAGAGCGCGGCTATAGATATTTTTATATGAGTAAGAGAGAGATTCTTTATATATTAGGTCAAAGATATGGATATTGTGGGTATGAGAACTCTCTCCACCAAGGCAGATAGAAAAAACTCAGAGAGGTTGAGATTTATCTGTGGTTACAAAGCTAGGCAGTGTCAGAGGAAGATTAGAATCTAGGTCTTTCTGACTCTAAACTGAACTCCCCCTACCCCCATGCATTCCATATTGTCATGGACATGGGTGAAAATCCATACATAGAGCAAAAGGATTGGGAGGGAGTACTTGGGCTGATGGATTCCTGGCTCCCCAAAGTATCAAAATTAAATCACTTGAGAGTCTAAAGCTCATAACATACTGTGACATATTAATATATGGAATAATGTAAGACAATTAAGAATGTCCAAAATGAAAAATATGAAGAAATACAGAAAGCGAGACCAGAAAAATCAGTGTACACATTGACTAGAGCACAGGAAAAGAAACTCTATACTTATAATACTCAAAGAGTGAATGAGAACAATAGAAGGGCACTCAGAATGAATAATTAAATTGTACTTACTGTTAATCACCAGACATTTATTAAGCACTTAATAAGTGCTAGGATTATGATGGGGGCATGGGGGTGGAAGAGGTAAGAAACAGCTCCTTTTCCAAAGAATCTCACATTGAGAAAAATAAAATATTTTAAAGTATTCATTAGATAATTTTAAACATGTTTATCTTTTCTGTTAAGAGTTTTTAATGAGCTCTATTAACCATTTGGGATTTTGTTGAGGTAGGAGGTGTAAGATGCTAATCTAATTTTTTTTGGGGGGGGTTTGCTTTACTAAATAGTTACCCTGTTTTCCAAGTGGTTCTTGTTATAAGAAGTCTTGCCAGTGGTTTATGTTCCTGAGTTTTTTGAAATGATATGAGAATTTACTTTCAGGTCTTCCTTATCTAATATATTCCACAGGTCTACAGAACCATTTTTTCCATAAAAGGCTCGATGATATAAATGACATGAAATCATCAGCAGTAAACCTTCTAAACTTCAAATTTCCAACATTTGTTGGATTATGGATAGAGCAAGGAAGTTCCAGAAAAATATCTACTTTTGTTTCATTGATCACACTAAAGCTTTTGAATGGATCACGATAAAATGAGGCAAGTCCTTAAAGAGAAATCTTGGTTATCTCTTGGGGAACCTGCATGCAGGTCAAGAAGCAAACATAGAGCTGATTGGTTTAAGTTTAGGAAAGGAGTACAATAAGGCAGTATATTGTCTCCTTATTTATTTAACTTATATGCAGAGTACATCATGTGAAATGCCAGGCTGGATGAGTCAAAAGCCGGAATTAAGGTTGCCAAGAGAAATATCAACAAACTTAGACATGCAGATGATACCACTCTGATGGCAGAAAGTAAGGAAGAAATAAAAAGCCTCTTTATGAGAGTAAAAGAAGAGAGTGTAAAAGCTAGCTTGAAGCTTAATATTAAAATAGTAAGATCTTGGCAACTAGTTCTATCACTTCCTAGCAAGTAGAGGGAGAAGGAATGGAAGCAGTGTCAGATTTTATATTCTTGGGCTCAAAAATCACTGTATATGGTGACTGCAGCCATTAAATTAAAAGATGCCTGCTCCTTGGAAGGAAAGCTGTGGCAAATCTGGACAGCACACTAAAAAACCAAGGCATTACCTTGCCAACAAGATTCCATATAGTCAAAGCTATGGTTTTTTCCATTGGTTATTTGTTGGACTATAAGGAAAGCTAAGCACCACAGAATCAATGCTTTCAGACTGCAGTGCTGGAGAAGACTTTAGAGAGTTCCTTTGACAGCAAGGAGATCAAATCAGTCAATATTTAAAAAAATTAATTCAGATTATTCACTGGAAGGTCAAAAACTGAAACTTAAATCTTTGTTCACATAATGAGAAGGCAAGACTCATTGGAAAAGACCCTGATATTGGTAAAGAGTGAAGACAAGGAGAAGGATGAAGTGGATAAACAGTGTCATGGAAATAATGAACATGAGCTTGGACAGACTTAAGAGAGATAGTAGAAGACAGAAGGGCCTAGAAAGCTATGCTCCATTGAGGTTACGAAGAGTTGGACAAACTGAATGATCCAGCAACAACAATAGCAACAAAAAGGTGCTGTTGTTAACCTTATTTTTACAGATGAGGAAATTAAGGGACTTGCCTCTGTTCTGCTAAGTGGGTATTTGAGGTATTTGAACTCAAGGCTTCCTGACTCCGAGTTCAGCAATTTATCCACTACTATGTATAATTGTCTAAACTCATTCAGTCAACATTTATCCAGTATTTACTGGAGACTGAGGAGACTCAGAGGAGAAACAGGAAATTAAAATGAAAAACAGAAGAATACAGTCAAAAGAAACTTAACCACCCTTCCTGAATCCCAGCACATTTCAGTGATATGGATTGATACACTATTTGTTTTCAGTAAGATTCATAGATTTAGAACTGGAAGAGATTCTAGACATAAACCTATTTCAAACCCTTCATTTTACAAATGAGGAAACTAAAGTCCAAAGAGTTTCAATGACTTGCCTGAGGTTATAAATATCAGAAGCAGGATTTGAATCCATGTCATTTGACTTCAGAACCAGGGTTCTTCCCTCTGTAGTGTGCTACCTCCATGATTATTCAACATAATTAGTAGGAGCAAATATTTTAATCAGGTAATCTCAGGTCAGGAATATCTCTGAGTGAGGAGTAAGGCATGGATGGAGAGCCTCTGTCATTGGTCGGTTGCTATTGATTGAGTCAATGTTAGGAGGCTGGGGAAGGCTGTTGAGTGATTTGTCCGATTCCTTCCATTCCACTGGTCCTAGGAGCAGTGTTTGTTTTCAAAACTGGAGTACTGCATGCTTAATCAACAAAACCACAAGGTTCTTGCCTGCTCCTAGGCACCAGGAACATCATCCGAGGAGTCTCAGCCCTGTGAATCTCGGAGTCTTCTCACAACACACACCCAAGATGCCATCGTTGATGTTTGTTGATTCAGTCTCCGATTCCCACACAGAGGTGAATCATCCCTCTGAGGAGTCTGATGCTTGCTAAATTACACGGACAGTTTTAATGACGAACTCATAGGAAGTCATCAATAGCATAAAAAGCCACGATGACTGCATGAGTTAAGCTCCATTTTGAGGGATTCCAAACTAAGTGACAGCCCTGATTTTCCATCCTTGTATGATAATAAAGACACTAAAAAGTAGTGAATTTGGAAGACAGCTAGCAAAAACCCAACAAAAACAACATTCTAATATTCTGAGGTATGAGAGACATCTATAGAAAGTGTCCAGGTCCTTGGACCTCTTATTATAAGGTTTTTTCAACCTCTGCAATCATAGCAGAAAAACAGCAGGATGTGTCCATCGCTGCCCTTGTGATTCAATGTTATCACTGGCATTCTCGACCCTCCTTAATCTGATTTTTTTGGTCTTGCTTCATACTACCACCCTTCTACATGTGCTGTGGCAAAACTAAAGTAGACTGGGACAGCAAGGTGGCTCAGTGGATTGAGAACCAGACCTAATGATGGGAGGTCCTGGGTTCAAATCCCAATCAGGATACTTCCTAGTTATGTGACCCTGGGCAAGTCACTTAACCTCCATTGCCTAGCCCTTGCTGCAATTCTGTCTTGGAACTAATCCTTAGAATTGATTCTAAGACAGAAGGTAAGGGTTTGTAAAAACAAAAACAAAGTATACCATTCACAGAATTGAGTCTGTTCATCACTTACACCATCCTCTATGGCTAGTGTGGATGACTTTGCCTAACCTCACCACCAATTCCATCTGTATGGGATGATCCTGTCTACATCCTTCGGAGTCCATTCAAGGTCATCTCCTCCCACAAACCTTCCCCCTAGCAAAAATAAATGAAATAAGTGCTGCATTCAATTCAATAAGCTTTTATTAAATACTAACTACTATTAGTATTGACTACATAATAACTAATTCCTGACACGATGCTAGACTCAGAAGGTTCAAAGACAGAAATGAAATAATCCTTGTGATCAAGGAGTCTACATTTTTCTAGATAATTAAACAAATACAAAATGCATGAGATGCATACTTTAATGGGTTTTGTATTTCTTGTCTTCTTAATGAATAGGAGAGGGAGAAAGGGGAGAGAAGACACAGAACTGAAAATAAAATAAAATGGAATTTAAAAATAAAATAAATCATGAAATAATATAAAATAGATGAAAAATAATTAGGGGCAGAGGAGAGCGCTACGTCTGAGCCGTATGGGAAAGGCTACATGTAGGAAGCAGTGACTGAATGGAGCCTTGAAGAAAGTTAAAAATTCTAGTAGGATGCAGGGAATTGTCTGTATAAATGGTCAGGGCCAAGAGATGGAATGTTATGTACAAGGAACATTAAGTAGGGTAATTGCAATGTAGAGATGAAGTCATATGATGTTTCATAAGGAGAGGCAGGTCCTAGCCAGATCAAGAAGACTTTAAAGGTTAAACAGAGAGTTTGTATTTTATCCTAGAGGCAACAGGGAATCACTGAGATTTTTAAAGCAGAGAAACCACCAGCCATATCTGTGCTTTAGGAATATTGATTTAGCAATTGTGTGGAATATGAATTGGAGAGGAGAGAGGCCCTCAGGGACTGAAGTGGTATGTGAGATTGTAATGCTTTGAAATCTTTGTTCTTGCTATATTTTTTCTTTTTCTTTTTTTTTTAACCCTTAACTTCTATGTATTGGCTCTAAGGCAGAAGAGTGGTAAGGGTAGGCAATGGGGGTCAAATGACTTGCCCAGGGTCACACAGCTGGGAAGTGTCTGAGGCCAGATTTGAACCTAGGACCTCCTGTCTCTAGGCCTGTTGCTATATTTTTTCAAGAAATATCCTTGTGTAAGAATTAGTAGATGTTAACTGGTTAAATGATTTCTGTTGTTCAGTTGCTTTTCACTCAAGTTCGAATCTTCATGGTCCTGTTTGGGATTTTCTTGGCAAAGATACCACAGTGGTTTACCATTTTCTTCTCCAGTTCCTTTTACAGATGAGGAAAGAGAGATAAATAGGGTGAAGTGATTTGCCCAGAGTCACACAACTTGTAAGTGTCTGAGGCTAGATATGAACTCAGGACTTTGGGCCAGTGTTCTGTCCACTGCTGGGACCCCAATTACTGTTGGGTATCAATGACTGTAAAGGAAATATTATCTGTATGGACTTGATTCATCAGAGTTGAGTGGGATAAGGATTCTTACAATTTATAAGGGCTATAAGTATCTTTGTATCTCTAGTTGTGCTAAGCACAAGACTTGACAAATAGTAAGCACTTAATACATTGATTGAAAATTAAAAGAGAAAGGAGAGGTGGGAATCCCAATTAGGAAACTGCTATAATAATCCAGTTAAAAGATGATGAGGGAACGGATAATTTTGGTTACATTAAATTAAAAAGGTTTCGTAAAAATAAAACTAGTGAAACCAAGATTAGAAGAAAAGTAGAAAATTGGGGTAACATTTTTATAAACAGTGCCTCAGATAGTGGACTCCTATATAAAATATAGAGAGAACTTTGTCAAATTTGTAAGAATAAGATCCATTTCTCAATTGATTAATGGTCAAAAGGTATGAACAGATAGTTTTTAGAGAACTAAATCAAAGCCACATGTAGTCATACGAAAAAATGCTATAAATCACTATTGATTAGAGAAATGCAAATTACAACAATTCTGAGATATTACCTCACACCCATCAGACTGGCTAAAATAACAAAAGGACAAAATGACAAGTATTGGAAGGGATATGGAAAAATGGGTATGCTAATACACTGTTGGTGGGACTGTGAACTGATCCAATTGTTTTGGAGAGCAATTTGTAATTATGCCTAGAGAGTTATAAAAATGTGTATATCCTAAGACCCCAGGAGAAAAGGAAAAGAACCTATAGCAGTGTTGGCGAAGGTTCTCAACTTCCCCTGCCCAGACTGCAATTTAAAGCATCCTGTGAGGCCCCCCACCTCCCCACCCCCCCTTACCCCAAAGAGAGGAGGGAGGAAGTACAAAAAAATGTCCTTGGGCACTGGGAAGAGGGGGAACCGAGTGCCTGCTCTGCACTGTGCCAATACTTCATCGAAGCTGACCTATAGGTTCCAAAATATTTGTATCAGCTCTCTTTGTGGTGGTAAAGAACTGGAAACTGAGGAGGGGTGCTCATCAATTGAAGAATGGTTGAACAAATTTTGGTATTTGATTGTGATGGAATACTACTGCATCATAAGAAACAATGATAAGGTTAATTTTTAAAAGTCTTGGAAAGAAGTACATGAAATAATGAAGAATGAAATGAGTAGAATCAATAAAATATATAAAACTACCAAAATGATATTTGAGAATTGACTTTTGAATTTCCACCTCCATAGAAAACTGACAAATAGAAACTCAAAAGATATCATTTATATATACACATCTTTTTGTCAAGTGATGCCTTCTGTAGTGTGAGGAGGGTATGGGTTAAAATACCTGAGAATAAATTCTATTTTTAAAAAATACACCTGTTTGTGAGAAAATTTTTTAAAATTATTTTCTAGGGGGAAAATGATGAGGGTGTAGGTAGTGGGAAGATACAAAGGATCTTGTGGTGGTAGAATCAACATTTTTTGGCAATTGATTGGATAAGATGGGTATAAGAGAGGGAAGATTATCCAAAGTTGTTAATGTAGGTGATTAGAAGCATGCCCTCCACAGAAGCAGGGAAGTTCAGAAGAGAGTTAGGGGAAGATTATGAGTTCTGGATAGTGGATAGTTAAATCAGTTCACCCAAGGATTAAGGAGAGGTCAGACTGTAGCAAGAACAAGGTTGATGGCCTGCAAAATACTAAGGGGTTAAGAGATAGCAGATCATGGTTAAGAAGTTAAACAGGTTTGGGAGGAGTAAAGCATAAGGAGAGATGGAGCAATAAAAGATTGTGATTGGATAAAAGAGTTTCAGAGTTCTTGATCATTGAAGTGGAACACCTCCAAGTGATGGCAACATCAAGGGTGTGACCCATCTCTCAGTGTGCAGCTGAGGTAGGGATGGAGGAGAAGGTCAAGGAAGTTAAGGAGACTGAAGAACTGGGAGGTTGGGGTATTTGAAGGAGCATCATTATGTATGCAAAGTCCCCCAGAATGAGGGAAGGAGTTGGGATGGAGAAGGTAATTATGAACAACACCTTTATAAAAAGAGAGAATTCGAGTTTTGTAGTCTTCCAATTCAGTATACATATCATTTAATCCTTGCATTGAGTAAAACTGTGATTAAGTAAGCACAGGGGGAAGGGGGAGGCATGATAGCTATGATCAAGTATTTAAAGAATGATTTTGTGGAAAAGGGACTATGTTGTGATTGCCCCCAGAGGACAGAACAAGGAGAAAAGAAATAGAGGAGGGAGCAGAAGGGAAGTTGCCAAGTGACGAATGGAGCTGTCCAAAAGTAGAATGAGTTTCCTTGAGAGGTGATGGGATTCTTCTTTCTTGGAGCTCTTGAAGCAGGAGAAAGATGAATATTTGTTATATAGGGAACCTTTTTCCAGGTATGAGTCAGATTTGATGATCACAGAGGTCCCTTCTAGAGCTCAAATTCTGTGCTGTTTTATTATCAATCATTTATTAATTTATCATTTATTAAGTATCAATAATTAAATTCATATCAATTAATCAATCAACAATTCAATTCATATCAATCAATTAAGAATCAATAAATAATTATTTATTGATTACCAACTAATCATTTATTAACAACCTATGTGCCAGGAGCTGTACTATGCACTGGGGAGAGGGGAAGATACAAAAGGTAGTCCCTTTTTCTCAAGGCGCTCACAATCTAATGGGAAAAACAACATATAAACAAATACATACAAAGCAAACTACATACAGAATAAATAGGAGATAACAGAGAGAAGAGACTGAGATTAAGAGGGGGTTGGGGAAAGCTTCCTGTGGGATTTTAGTTGGGACTTAAAAAGAAGCCAGGGAGGTCACTATTTTTTTATTTGATTTTTTTATTTAAAAAACAATTTTAAATGTTTTTTTTCTTAAATTAAAAAAATTAATTAATTAAGAATATTTTTCCATGGTTACATGATTCATGTTCTTTCCCTCCCCTTTTCCCTCCCCGCTCCCAAGGAGGTCACTATTGAGTAGGGGAGAGACAATGTTCTAAGCATTGGGAATAGTCAGAGAAAATGCCTAGAGCCAAAAGATGGAGAGTTTTGTTCATGAACAGCTAGTAGGTCAATGTTCTTAGATCAAAGGGTTTGTGTTGAAGAGCAAAGTGCGAGAAGACTAGAAAGGAAGGAGGGGGCTAGATTAGGAGGGGCTTTGAATATCAAACAGAGCATTTTTTTTTAATCCTGGAGGCAAGAGAGAGTCAAATCACTTTGGCAGCTGAATGGAGAATGGACTAAGAAAGGGAGAGACTTGAGGCAGGCAGACCCACCAACAGGCTTTTGCAATATCCTAAGTGTGAGGTGATGGGACCCTGAACTAGGGTGCCAGTAGTGTAAGAGAGAAAGAGAAGCTATAAAGGTAAAAGAGACAGGGCTCGGCCACAGTTTGGATAAGGGGGGTGAAATATAGGGAGAAAACCAGGATGAAACCTAGGTGGGGAGTCGGATGGACTGAGAATTTGGAGATATTCTCTATAGTAAGAGGGAAGTTGGCAGGGAAGGGTTTAAGAGAAAAATAATGAGCTCTGTTTTGGACATATCAAGTTTAAGATGTCTACTGGAATCCAGTTTGAGATAACTGAAAGGTAATTGGAGATGAAAGATTGAAGGGCAACAGAGAACTGGGATAGGAAAGATTTGAGAATCATTAGCATAAATGTGATCACTAAATCCAGGCTGATGAAATTACCAAATGAATTAATATAGGAGAAGAAGATATATCTATAAATATCTTTTATGAACAATAATTACTCAAAATGATGATCAACTTTAAAGTTCAAAAACACAATATACCTTGTTTCATTTGACCCACCCAACAACCATCTATAAAGTAGGTACTATCTGCAGCATTAATCCCCATTTTATAGATGAGGAAACAGATTCAGAAGCTGAGGCTTGTCACAAGCACATGGATATTGAGTGTCAGAGGCAGGGTTTGATCCGAAGTTTTTTGACTCAAGTTACTGTACCACATTGACACACTTTATTTCACTAAAATATAATTTGTCAAACTGGAACATTACTTCCAGTCAAAAACAATGTAACTTGAGAGTGACAGTGAGCCAGTTAGAGGAAGAAATTCAGAAACTTTGGCTTTTTTTCATAAATGCTTTGCCAAAACATCTTCAGATTTTTACAAAATGGCAGCCAAAGCTATTTAGGCTAATTGTCTGACTTTCAAGATCAATTAACCTTTCCTGGCTCCACAATGACATCTCGTGGCTAATTGCAACTGTATTCAAAGACTTTGTGTTCATAACCCATGTGCCAAGGATTGTGGATCATTTTTCAAGGACTAGGTAAAAGAGAGAAAGAAGTCAGATAAATACAATGTGTTCTGTTATCTTAAAATTTATTTATCAAGAGTCCACTAAGTCACACTTCCAAACACCTTCCATTAAATGTTCATTGGTGTCGATAATGATGAACTCAAACTGTCAAATGATCAAGAAGAATCTTTTGAATTAGCAGGGAAAGCATAAATCACACCCAGTACATTTTCAGCATTATGTCTATTTTCTTGTATTCTAATTCCTTAGAATTTGGAGATCTATGTGAAATATACATATACAAGAGGGGGATTGAGATAGGGGATAGACCTGTGATTTCTTTGGAATAAGGAAACTCCCAGAGGAGGAACTACTCTTTACCAATGCTGCTTAGCATCCTTGCTCAGTGTCATGGCCAGTATGTATCAGGGGTAGATTTTGAATCCAGGTCTTCCAGGCTCTAAGGTCAGCTCCCTTGTACCATACTGCCTTTCTCATGGGTAAAGGAGAGCTTATTTTGCCATGAAGCTTAAGGAAATCATGTTTTTCAGGTTTAAGGGAGGGGGAAGTATCAGGGCTATTGGCTTCCTGCTTAAGCAGACATCAAAGAAAATAACCTTAGCGAATTTGAGTTACTTTAAGTAAGAATCTGCCTCTCCAGAAATCTCTTGGCAACAAGACCTAGGGAGAAAGGATGATCAAGTAGCAAGTGCTACCTCTCTCTTCCTCTTATTTCTCCCATAGCTTTAGCACCCAAGTTGTCAGCCTTTCTAACCTTTTTTTTTTCTGTAAGAATTTTGAGGTCATGAAAAGCTGTGGGAACTCTCTTCTAGACAAAATACTCATTTAGAGTTAAGAACAGGTACATGAGCACAACTGCAACTCTGGATTAGAGATGACCTCTGGAAGCTTGGCCCTGACCTCTGTCAGAGAAGACAAAGTCTTTGGGCAAGCTCAAGGTTGGTGTCCATCGTTTGAGAGATTCCTAGTATAGTGTGGGAGTTTGTTCAGGCGGATAGCTAGGGAAGACTTCAGTGGCTTATAAACCTCCTATTGAAGTGACCAAGTGCTCGACTCCATTTTGGGGGGCTCTGTTTACTTATTCTCTAGGAGAGATGGCCAGGAGCTCCTACAGCATGTATATTTTCCCAGGTGCCTTTGTGTGAGTTCCTCGTTAAGTCTGGTGCTTCTCCAGGTCTGAGGCACAGGGCACATCAAGGAAGGGATCTGTGTGATATGTTCTGCAGAGTCAGCCTGGGGCTATGTATGGTATCTGATCCTGTGAAAGCAGAAACTGACAGTTAACCAGAACACTCTATTCCATAAACATGTCAGATGAACTTAAAATATAATAATAGTTCATATTTATGACAAAGATCATGGTACTAGCATCAGGAGTACTGGGTGTGGGATAAGAAAACCTGAGTTCAAATCCCTACTTTGCCATTCACTACCTTTGAGTAAATCTTTCTGTGCTCCCACTTTCTCATATATAAAATGAAGGGGTTGAATTCAACAGGCTTTAAAATTGCTTCCCATTCAGATGTGGGAAAATTGGGACACTAATACACTATTGGTGGAGTTGTGATATGATCCAATCATTCTGGAGGGCAATTTAGAACTATGCTCAAAGGACTCTAATCTTATCCACACCCTTTCATCCATCAATACCATTACTAAGTCTGTATTCCAAAGAGATAAAAAAGGAAAAGGATCTACTTGTTCAAAAATATTTATTGCAACTCTTTTTGTGGTAGTAAAGAATTGGAAATTGAGCAGTTGTCCATCAATTGGGGAATGTGTGAACAAGTTGTGGTATATGATAGTGATGGAATACTATTGTGTTGACAAGCAGGATGACTTCATAAAAATCGGGAAGACTTATGTAAACTGATGCAAAGTGAAGTGAGTAGAACCAGAAGAACATTGTACATAGTGACAGCAATTTTCCTTGATGAACAACTGTGAATGATCAAGTTGTTCTTAGCTATGCAATGATCCAAGACAACCCCAGACACTCATGATGAAAAATGTAATCTGACCTCCAAGAAACAACTGATGGTGTCTAAATGCAGACTGAAAAATACTTTTCTTTCTTTCTTTCTTTTTCTTCCTTCCTTCCTTCCTTCCTTCCTTCCTTCCTTCCTTCCTTCCTTCCTTCCTTCCTTCTTTCCTGAAGTCACATTTGAACCCAGAACTTTCCATCTCCAGATCTGGCTCTCTATCCACTGAACTCCCCTACTTTCATGTCTTCTCACAACAACTTTTGAATTTCCAACTTACAATATGATTACTCTGGCATTTTGAATTCCCATTTTCGCCACTATTTTCTCTTCTATTTCTTCAAATTAATTTCCCCTGAGGGATGTGGGAAGTGGTGGGGAGAGGAATGGGGTAGATCTAGGAGTAGAGAATAAAGGAAAAGAAAGAGAAATGGCAAAGGACAGGTAGTATCTTTTTTTCTCTTTTCCAAACTCCTGATACCAAGCATCTCATTACTCTCAAATGGTACAGTGTTTCCCCAAAGTTGCTAAATATTCAAATGAATTCAACAAGCATTTAGTAAGTGCCTACTATGTTCAAGGTACTCCATTAAGAACTTAAATACCACTAACACATAGGGAAGTGAATCAATAGTCAGAAAGACTATCTCACATGCTTACTATCACCATAGGTAAAGGGAAGGGAAGAGAAAGAGGAAAAGGAAAAGACTGAGCATTTCTCTAACACCTACGTATATGCTAGGCAAGTCACTTAAGTGCTCTGTGCCTAAGTTTTCC
The DNA here is from genome assembly GCF_016433145.1 of Gracilinanus agilis. Lineage (NCBI taxonomy): Eukaryota > Metazoa > Chordata > Mammalia > Didelphimorphia > Didelphidae > Gracilinanus > Gracilinanus agilis. The sequence continues at coordinate 669,705,912 of NC_058132.1, read as the reverse complement.
CATCTACAAAATGAGGAGGTTGGACTCAATGACCTCCATGGTACCTTCAAGCTGTAAATCTAAGACCCTATGAATACAGACTTTTGTTTATATAAAGAATGACAATGAAAGAACAGAAACAAATACAAAAACTGTGCTCATTACTACAGTGGGAGCAGTTGTTTCTTTTGTTCTTGAGATTTATAGAGACTGAAGAAAATGTGACCTTTAAGACCTTCCCATAAATGAAAAAGCCTCATATCTTGCTATATGCACATAATGCATAAAAATGTGTAGTCTGAAAAAGTAAAGATATAAAACTATATATGTCTACACTATATGAACTTTTTTTTAACCCTTACCTTCCATCTTGGAATCAATACTGTGTATTGGCTCCAAGGCAGCAGAGTGGTAAGGGTAGGCAATGGGGATCAAGTGACTTGCCCAGGGTCACACAGTTGGGGAAGTGTCTGAGGTCAGATTTGAACCCAGGACCTCCCGTCTGTAGCCCTGGCTCTCAATCCACTGAGCTACCCAGATGCCCTCATATGCACATTTAATACCCTGGTAAAGACAAAATAAAATGCATATATTTTATATCCCAAGAATGTACATTTTGGTTATTTCACAACTCAAGGCCATATTAACTGAAGGAAAGAAACATCTGGCATTTTATAGTGATTTCATTTTTAAGATCTTCAGCCTTTTGGAAAACTGATTATTTGCAAGTCAGTTTGGGTACCTGGATTGTTTCTGGCTTCTGATATGATCTCTTTTCCTATTTTAGGAAATGCCATATCCTGAGAGTAAGAAATGTCCAACATGGCACCACTGGTACAACTCAGAGGAGATGTTGTACCTGTCGGTGGATCTGATGATTTTCTTGTAGAAGATGAGATGGGAAGAGGGAGAGGAACACTTGCCATATAAACCATACTTCCCAGGCGTTGCAATATCTATGAAGATAGAAATCATTATAATAATTAATTCTTCGAGTATTTTCCAAAACACTAACAGTTTTCAAACTCTGAGTTGGAGGTCTGGGATCAATTTGCTTTGGGACTTTTGGATCCACAGCTATAGCTAAGGCCATGCCTTTGATTTCATGTGCCTGAAGAGCTCCACCTTAGAGTGTAAAGGAACAAGAATTCATATCCCAACTGAGACACTTACTGTGTGACTCTAGACTGGTCAATAAACCTCTCAAAGTCTGTTTTTAAGGGTCAGCTAGGTAGCACAATGGAGAGAACATCAGGTCTGGAGTCAAGAGGACCTGGGTTCAAATTTGACATCAGGCACTTCCTAGTTATATGACCCTGGGCAAGTCACTTAACCCTGATTACCTGGCCCTGGTTATTCTTCTGTCTTAGAGCTGATACTAAGACAGAAAGTAAAAGTTTTTTTTAGTCTATTTTCTAAGCTGTAAAATGAAGATAATAATACTTCCAATACCTATCTTACTGGGGTGGTGAGTGAAAGAGTTTCGCAGACCTTAAAGTGATACAAGAATGTGAATTGTTCTTTATTATATTTCACTGGATATAGTTTCAATATTAAATAAATTTAATATTTAAACTGAGCAGTGAAAACTAATAATGATCCTTCCCTCTAAAGTGCTCATTGTCACCATCTTGCCTTCCATCTTCCCTCTGATGCTGATGGAGACATGGCAGGATCTTGAATGCAAAAGTCTTGAGAATGGCCGTGATTTCAGTCCATTGTCTTAAGTCATCACCAATGTGAAACAACCCACAGAAAGATCCAGCCTGGGAATGGCTCCCATAGGAGCTACAGTCACGTCTTTTGAAGACCCAAAAGGAAAAATGATGTCATTTAAGTCTTTATCCTTGTAAAATAATTCAACATCAGAAACATATATGATTTTATATGTGGAAATGACATTAAAGAAGAGGCATTAACTACTTTGCCACTACACCCTAAGGATGCTGGGTCCTTTCCATCTACTGGCAGCTGAAAGTTTTCATCAGTGTTGTCTTCCCCATTAAAATGTGAGCTCCTTGAAAGCAATGATCAGTTCACATTTTGATTTGTTTTTTTCAGCACTTAGTGAAATGATTTGCACATAGTGAGAGCTTAATTAATTAACTTAATTCCTTCATTCTTTATCTAGCACTCCTTTCCAGTTGTGCTGAGGCTCAAATTCATCTTCCACTTTTAGCAGCCTAGCACACTGAATTCTGCATTTGTTATGGAAACAGAACTTCTTTTCTTTGTGTGTTATACCTGGGTATCCCTTAAAACATCCCCTCAGGAGGAGGAATCTCAGAACAGTGATGTATATGAAATGCAGTCAGAACTCTCTCTGAAAGACCTACTGATCATAGAATCAACTTTTACTCAAACTTAGAGTTTGCCACATAGAAACAGTAAACCAAATGCTGCCACAAGATGCCAGACACCTAGGAAATGTACATACAGATGCACATCCTTTACCCCACTTTTTCCCTAATCAATTACTATGTTCTTAAAAAAACCCTTATCTTCTGTCTTACAGTCTTTTTAAGGCAAAAAAAGACATACCCATTCCTGGAAAGTTTATCTGTGGAGAAATTCACCATTCCCATGCCCAGTGTGCTTACCTGGGTTTTACTCTCATTCTAGGGTTAGTCAAAACCACCCAAAGATTCCAACTTTAGTCAGTCTTATTAAATCTACTAGCTCTTGGAACAGCCCTTCCTCTTACTTTAATATTTCTAGTCATACTGTCTCCACATTCCATGCAAAGGTGGAATAATGGCATTAGCTGCCAATAAGTAACTCCATTGCTTTAGCAGCAAACCAGGTGGCTGCTCAATTTCTCGATAGTCGCTGACCATGGTACTAAGAATGGTAGACTGAGCCCCAACTAGTTGATTTTGTGTATGTCCTTCATATTTGATGGGAGTACTAGAAATGTCCAAAAATGTAGGAAAGAACTAAAGATGAGGGGGCAGCTGGGTAGCTCAGTGGATTGAGAGCCAGGCCTAGAGATGGCTCTCAAATCTGTCCTCAGGCACTTCCCAGCTGTGACCCTGGGCAAGTCACTTGACCTCCATTGCCTACCCTTACCACTCTTCTGCCTTGAAGCCAATACACTGTATTGACTCCAAGATGGAAGGTAAGGGTTTTGAAAAAAAAAGAACTAAAGATGAGAGGTATGAGGGGGTGGTGGTGGTAATGAAACAGAGAGCAAGTGGAGAAAGTCCAAAGAAAGACATGGGCTGAGACAAGAAACAGATATAAACCAAATTAATAAAGGGAAAGCCAAGAAACTCAACATGAGACAAAGGGACCCAATAAAACATTTCAACTATGAGCTCTTCTTTGTTTAGTAATAATTCAAGGGAAGTAGCCCAAGTTCCATGATTCATATTAAACATAAATGCTAAAAGCACAATTGGAACATACACATCAAAGAAGAATTGTGATTTGGCTAGAAGGAGGTTGGAGCATTCACTAAGAATTCAAGCTGACTAATAGTTTTCTTTTTTCATTTTCAGAATATTATCCTAAGGAAAGAAAAAGCAGAATTAAGTGAAAAATCCATCTAACCATGTTTCTTTCTCACAGACATTAAATCTTTATTTTTCATCCCCAAAGGAGAGTTCAAATATTAAGAAGCTGCAGAAGCATCAAGAAAGCTCAAGTAACAATATAAAAAAAGATTAAGAGAATAAAAAGGTCAAAAGGATTGTGGGAAAGAGTTAGATTAATAATTGAAATATTTTTCAATAATTGCCTGTAATTCTACCATTTCTAACTTAAGGTAGGGTTATATTTTATAATCATATATTTATAGCACTGGAAGGAAAATCATAAGTCTTTTTGTCTAATCTCTACTTGAAACTTATATAACCTCAAATATATTCCCAATGAATTGTCATCTAGTCCTTATTCAAAGATTTCAAAGAACTGGGAGCTCACTATCTACCATTTTGAATTTTTGCTTAGCTCTAATGAAAATCAAAAGAATGAAAAAAATAGAAACATGAAATATCTCATTGAAAAGACAACTGACATGGAAAACAGATCTAGGAGAGACAATTTGAGAATTAATAGACTACCTGAAAGCCTGGCACAATAACAACAACAAAAGCCTAAATATCATATTACAAAATATTACCCAAAAGTTAGGGTCAGTGAGGAAACTATGAAAGAATAAAAATTATTTAGTCTAGAGAAAAGAAAACTGCTGGATGACATTATAAATAGCTGAAGGGATATTACAGGGGGGCAGTTCTCTATCTTTTCTTAAGGCAGAATCTATCATATGAAGTGGATTTTAATTCCAGGGATATATTTGCAATCAAGATGAAATCATTCCTTACTTGAAGTAAGTTATAGATTTTAAAAATGTGTTTCTGAGGGAAATAATGCCACAAACCACAAATTCATAATACTAAAGATGAAACATGCCACTCATCTCCCACTAAAGCAATGATCAATTTAAAAGCAGAGAGTCATATATTTTTGACAATGTGGGAATTTGCTTTGCTGGGCTGTGAATGTTTATAATGAAGGTTTTATTTACTTATTTTTGTTTTTTAAATGGGGACAGGCAGTGGGAGGGACAGATTATAAATAGTAGCAACACTTCCCTGCTCATTTGTATCTACTGAACTTCCTTCTGATCTCTTCTCTCTCTTTTCTTAATTTTTTTGCTGTTCTTTTTTTTCTTTCTGACATTGTTATCCCAGTCTCCTCCAACTTTCTCCCCACAATAATCCCTGCCAAAAATAAAAGCTTTCTCTTGTAACAAGTAAGTATATCCAAACAAAATAGATTCATGCATTGGTCATGTCTGTCTGTCAAGAAGTAGGAAACATATTTCATTATCAATCATTTGAATCATCTTCATCATCATTGACATCATTACTGCCATCATCATCAAAGCTAGGATTTACCTAGTATTTTTAAGGTTTGTGAAGCATTTTAAATTGGTCTCATTTGACCTTCAAAACAACCCCATCTGACAGCTAACAAAGCTGAGGCAAATGGAAGTTAATTGACTTTCCCAGGACCACATACCTAGCTAGTGTTTAAGACAGGATTTGAACTTACAACTTCCTGAGTCCAATTCCAGTGCCATGCCATTTAGCTGCATTGGTGATGAGGTCTGATGATTAATCTTTGCCTAGAGATCAGAGTTCTTGTCTTTTACAGTTATTTTCTTTTATATTATTGTTGTTTTTATATGTTATTCTCCTGGGTCTGTTCTCTTCAATCTACATTAGTTCACAGAATTATTTCCCATTTTCCCCAAATCAATCATTTTCATCATTTTTATGGGACTAGTATCTTATAACATTCTTACACCATAATTTGTTTAGACATTCCCCAATTGCTGAGTACCCACTTTCCCCCTTTTCTTTGCTTTTAAAAAGTGCTACACTAAATATTTTTGTACATAAGGTCCTTTCCTTATCTTTGAGTTTTTGTCTAATATTTATGCCTCGTAATGCTATTTCTGGGTCAAAAGGTATGCACATTTTAATGCCTTTGAGGATATAGTTCCAAATGACTTTCTAGTGGGGTTAGACGAATTCATGTGTACAGTGACGATGTGTACTTCCCATATGATTTTAATATATACAGAGGAAACATTATTTATGTATACCACTCAAGGCTACATTTGCTTCTAAGCCAACGTTTTTTTCAGTCAATAAAAATAGGCACAATGCCTTCTGTGTTTACAGAATCACAGCACTAGAAGAATATCAGAGACCAAGTAGTCCAATCAGTACTTGAGAAAGAGTATAAGACACCTGAGAAATAGCCATCCATTTGTGTTTTGAAAACCTCCATTGTTTGATGACAGATGATTCTGAAATTGCTGCTAAGTTGGCATTGTAATGTTTCTATATGGTAATATATATATGAATATATAAAATTTCCACTACCAACCAAGACTGTGTCTTCATGTTTGACCATTTTCCATTTTTAACATCTCACTCAGTTATATGATTATAAAGATTTGATGTCCTATAGAAATTTCTCTGTATAAATTATGATCTTTTCTGTAATCTTCTCCTTTTTTGAAATTCATTAGATATTGATCCCTGAGGGACTTTTAAATTGTGTTGCCCTAAACAGATTTTTTTTTCCTTTACCCACATTTGGTTGGGTCCAGAAATTCTTCTTGATTTCACCTTCTTAGTACAATTACCACTTCTTAGTACGATTCATCCGTTACTGCGGTGGCAGATTTCAAATATGGTCGACTTATTTTAATCACCAATGAAACTGTTTGTTCACATCTATTTTCTACCCTTCTATTATATATGCTATTGAAGTATCTGGCTTAGTTAGGTCTCAGGTCAAATTTTCATCATTTTGATTGTTTTCCCCTCAATTTTTTTCTAATAACAATACTGACTATAATCTTCCACCCCCCTGCTTTACAACATCTTCCCAATGAATTTGTACCCTAAGCTATTGTTGTGCTTGGCTTCCATGTCCTTTTATTTGGCAAGGTAATCAAGCATTCGCTGACTCATATTTCTAGGTTCTTTTGGCCTTATTGCTGTGGCAACCTTGTTCCATGGATTATTACTTTAAGGGATACTATTAGCCATTCTATGGTATTAAGAAATTTTTAAAGACTTGAGATATGGAAGGTACCTTCTAGATTCTGTCTTTACTTTTGTTCCTTTAATATTTTCCAGAGGTAGGACCTAGTTTGAATAGATTGGGTTGGAGTTGAAATAACTAGCAACTTCTTTCTTGTGTTTATCCTCAAACTGCCCCCTCAAATTTGGTATTGATTTCAATCATTGTTCAATTTGAAATACATAGATAGCTGATTCTGAAATAACTGCTATTGTTAATAAAATATAATGTAACCAATCATTTTCTGTTCATTAAATACATATATCTATATAATTTTTCTTCTTCTGATTTTGCTTAATTGTCATGTCTTCCAATATTCTTCTTAGAGTATGATATATACACATTAGGCTTCTGTGTAGTCAACCAGTCTTTGACATGTTTTCATGTCAGCTGCATTTCCCAAGATGGTTTTCATTTTTTTTTTTAATTTTAAACCCTTAACTTCTGTGTATTGGCTCCTAGTTAGAAGAGTGGTAAGGGTAGGCAATGGGGTCTACATGACAGCTAGGAAGTATCTTGGGATAGATTTGAACTCAGAACCTCTCATCTCTAAGCCTAGCTAGAGGATAGAGATCCATAAGCCACCTAGGTGCTCTCAGTTCTTTTTAAAAATAAAAATCCTCATCTTCCATCTTAGAATCAATACTGTATATATGGATTCCAAAGTGGGGGAACAGTAAGGGCTGGGCTGGGTTAAGTGACTTGGGTTGTCACTTAAGGATGAAATGATTTGCCCAGAATCACACATTTATGAAGTATCTGAGACCACGTATGAACCCAGGATTTCACATCTCTAGGTTGAGATTGAGCCACCTACTTGTTCCCCCAAGATAGTTTTCATCATCTTCCCCATTCTCATTTCTGCAATTGAATTGCTGAATTTCAGCACATGTCGATTTACCTTTCAGAATTTTGTCAAGTTCTTGGTAGGATCTTTCTGTTACTTTATTCTTTGCCACAGATAGACTGAATAGCCTTTGATGTACCTTCTGGCTCTGAAGCTATGAGTTTATGATCATCATAGTGGGGGTCTTTATGCATATAATTACCATTAACAAGCACAGCAAAACAAGACGAGCAAGTCTTCCAAGAAATGATTTCTTGTTGCCTTTGGATTAGTGATAAAAAACAAACCTTGATAACCTCTGCTCAATCCTTTATTGGTCTTTCTGAGGAGAGCCTGTGAGCGGTCCAGTTATTTTCCTGTGTCTTCTTGAAGTCTTCTATTTCATTTGTAGTGAGAACATATTAAAGGATATGATTCAGTTTATCCAATTGTGCATTATCTTTACAGATCACAGAATCGTGGGATTTCTGAGTTGGAAGGATCTCAGTAGCCATCTGGGACAACTATATCTGAAAATAACATACCCAACAAGGATTCACGCAGCTTGGATTGAATTCCCACTATGAGGGAAAACCTATTTAATAATTCTTGAGGCAGCCAATTCACTTTGGAAATAGCCCTAATTGTCATGAAGTTTTTCCTTTCATCAAGCATAAATTTGTTCCCACTCATTGTATCTATGGGATCCCTGGGAGCCAAGCAATACAAATGTAATCTTTTTTCTATGGGGACCTCAGACCATCTTATATGAAGTTACCCAAGCTATTATTCTCCTATCAATTATATTAATGAATGGCTCATTTACTCTAAAAAAGACTTCATTATTACCCAAGAAAACATGACTAATTCTTCCCACCTGACAGCTATAAAATGGGATATTTCAGTGTTTAGATACTTAAATCCTAATCCTTAGATAATTAAAAATGGTGATTATTTCTTCACCAAGGCTCTTCTTTTCCAGACAAAGTATGCCTCTTCTTTCAATTGGTTTTCATATGGTGTCATTCAAGCCTTTCCCCACACTGGCTGCCTTCTTCTGGACACTTTCCAACTTATCAATCTCTTTCTTTAAACTGATACCAAGAACTGAACTCCGTATTCCAGATGTGCTCTGATCCAGGAGGGTATGCCAGAACTTGATGTTCCATCACTTCAGCTCAGACTGACTCTTCATGACCCCACTGGGGGTTTTCTTGGCAAAGATACTGGAGTGGTTTGCCATTTCCTCCTCCAGCTTATTTTACAGATGAAGAAACCGAGGCAGACAGAGTTGATTTGCCCAGAGTCACAAAGAGATAAGCACTGCACTGAATTCTAATTTCACTGGCATAGTGAACTCTCAGGTAAGGAAACTCCTTCTGCCAATGCAACTTGTACTTTTTTCTTCAAGAATGAATTATATAGAGGGCAGCTAAGTGACTCAGTGGATTCTTTTTTTAAACCCTTAACTTTTATTTTGGAATCAATACTGTGTATTCATTCCAAGGCAGAAGAGAGGTAAGGGCTAGGTAATGGGGGTTAAGTGGCTTGCCCAGAATCATACAGCTAGAAAGTGTCTGAGGCCACATTTGAACCCAGAGCTTCCTGTTTCCAGACCTGGCTTCCCCTCCACTGAGCCACCTCACTTTCCCTAAGTGTATAGTCTTAAAACAGTTGTCTGAAATACTGAGAAAATTATCAACTTGCCTGGCACCCTAGAGCCAATTTGTGGCAGAGGTGGGACTTGAATCCAGGTCCTCTTGGCTTTGGTGCCACCTCTCTATACATGACACCCCCAATGCCAGTAACTATTCAATAATGAGTTAGAGATTCTATCAGGTCACTAGCAAATAGGAAATATGTTAGCTTGGGTAGAATAAAACGTTAAAACAAGAAACCCTGTATTCTCAACTAGCTTATAACAAACAAACTCCAGAGACCCCAAAGTAAACCTTTAGAGGAAACTCAGATTCTGTTTGTTAAACAATGAGTTTCTAAAGACTTTTGAGAGGAAGATAACATTCAAGAAACTTTAGTGGGGAACTCATTTATCTCAAGGCCATTGCTACCAACAGCCTCATTATTTCCTTATTATTTGACTTTTAATGTCTCTAAATTTCATTATTTGACTTTTAATGTCTCTAAGTGACCATACCTGAGCACGAATTTTTAGGACAGGTCCAAGTTTTAAGCCCATAGTGTCCAAAAGGTGCTCTTCCGTGAGCAAGGGCAAGGTTTCGCCATCAATTGCATGATCTCTAAAAATCTTAGAAACAAAAAAAAAGAAACAATATGGACAAAGGTTTTGCATGATGAAGCATGTATAACCCAGATCAAATTGCTTATCCTCTCTAGAAAGGAGGAGAGAAAGAGGGAGGGAGACAATTTAGATCTTATAACATCAGAAAACTTAAGTGAAAAAAAAAGAATCCAATCAGAAATAAAAGAGAAATGCATGTTAATCTGTCCAATTGTCTCTTATGTTATTTCAGGTCATTTTGATTTTGTTCTTGGTGGGTTTGATCTTTGGGAATCACAGGGACAATATTTCTCCCAAACGAATAGAAAGAAGAATGGCTTCTGGCTGGCTCACTTTCTGCTGTCCAGGATTTTCTACTCATCCTATTGGGCTTTGGGGAATTTCTAGGGTAGGTAGGAAAGGAAGACGCTGCTTAAGTGATTATTCATCCCTTTAGCCCTCCCTGCTAAAGCTTTCCCCTCTCCAAGAACCTTCCATCAGCTCCGTCTGTCTCTATTTCTTTGTCTTCTATCCCCAAGATGTACATAGTTGTCTGTCCCATTAAGTGCTCAGTAAAAGTCTGTTGACTTGAGTCAAGACTGCACAACTGGCTTTCCTGTGATTTTCCAAACAGCCCAGTTAATCTCTCTTTGAAGTGGACACGGCCACTCCCATTGTCCTCCCAACAGTGCAGGCAGCTGGGGGGCTGAATGCTCCAGAGACATCAAAGGAGACACTCCTCCCTGCGGTGCTGGGGGGAGAAGGTACCTTGCTAGAATCATCCTGTGATCAAAGCCAAGAGAAATGAGCTTTGTGAACTCTAAATATCTCAGGGTAGGGTAAGAGCACTGGTCCTGGGGTAATCAGATCCTAGGGCTAGAGCTAGGAGGGGCTTTGGAGATGATCTGGTCAAATTTCTTCATCTTAGAGATTATTGAGATCGTGGATCTAGAGCTGGAATCCTTATTTTACAGCTGAGGAAACTGAGGCTTGGAGAAATGAAGTGACTTGTCTACGGTCATACAGGCAGTAAGTAGCTGAACCAGCATTCCAACCCAGGACTTCTGATTCCAAACCCAGCACTCATTCCATCTCATCCTGCTGCCAGAAGTCTAGGGTTCAAGTTCTACCTCCATCACTTACTATTTGCATAACCAAAAGGCTTGGTTTCCTTGATTACAAAACCTAAATAACAACATCGATTGTCTAGAAAGATGACTTTAGGGAGCAGTGAGGTGACTCAATGGATTGAGTGCCAGGATATCTAGGATTCAAATCCTGGGTACAAATTCCTAGCTGTGTGACCTTAGGCAAGTCACTTAACCCTGTTGGCCCAGCCCTTGCCCTTCTGTCTTGGAATTGTTTCTAAGTCAGAAAGCAAGGATTTAATAAGAAAAAAAGAAATCGTGAAAGATATAGAAACAAAAGGATTTAATAAGAAAAAAAGAAAATGTGAAAGATATAGAAACAAAAAACATCAATTTTTAAAATGTTAATTTCTTTAGCTTTTATATATGTTTTGTAGGATTTCAAGCAGGTGGGGGCTTTAGACATCATCTAGTCTAGCTGTTAAATTTGCAGAGGCCCAGAGGGAGAGGAAAGACACTTGCTCAAGTCGCCTTAGCAGAGACAAGATCCCAAACCAAATCTTTGACTTTGAAGCTGATGCTTTTGTCCTACATCTTCCTTTTCTTTTCCAGATTAAATGAGCTAATTTCAAAATTTTATTTGAGTCTCTGAGTAGTCCAGAGTTGCTGAACGAATACCCTGTTGTGCTTAAAGACTTAACATGAAGCTCTTTATTTTCAACTAATGAGAAGGCAAACATATCAACAATGAGCACATGGAGAGCCACATTCCCCAAGTGAAAACCTCCCTGACGTTATCTTTTACATCGCTTCCTGGGTAATTAGAAGAACCAAATTTGGAGTTCAATATACTGTCTATATTTCATAGGATTATAGATTCAGACCTAGAAGGAATCTCTTACATCATTTAATGCAACCCACTAATGTCATAATTAAAAGTGGCTTTGAAAATATGTATTTTTCTCTTCTAATATTCTGGGTTTAAAAGACAAGAAAGTCAACAGAAATATATTTCAAAGTTCCTTAGATAGTATTTCAGTTGTTTTTTTTTTCTATTTACTGATTGATTGGAGATTAGGTCTCCTTATCTTGCCCAGGCTGGAAGCTCAATAGCCAGTTAACTAGTGGTTAATCCCACTACTGATCAGTATGGCAGCCCAAAGACCTTTTACCTGTCTAAACCTGTCTAAACAGGTCTTCCACTGCCAGGGAGCCCCACCATACTGGCACAAGGTTGAGTATAGACCAACTTGGTCCTGCCATATTTCAGAGCTCCGGAGCTCAAGCAATCCACCAGCTTCTGCCTCCTTGGTAGCAAAGATGATGAGTATGTGCCCCCCCCCATTCCCAGCTTATTTTTATTTTAATAAAGAAAATAAGTCACCTGTGCATAGTCTGAGCAACCTGGGAGCCCAGTAATGAAGTCAAACACATCGTCTACTGCCCATTTCCGAATGTCTTCAACAGAAGAAAGATCTTCTCCATTTAAAAATAGGTCACTTATTCCTTTAAAGTGAACAGGGAATGAACAGAAAGTAATCACAATGTGACCCATCTTGGTCCCAGAGAACAGATTCGATGAATCTCTCTTTCCCCCTTTTAGTAGAGAGGTGGCAGGACTTCAGAACTCACTACATAGACCGTCTGATGGAGCTTCTTTGTTAGTAAAGATTAACTGGTTTTCTTTGTTGTTTGGGAAGATATAAATGAAGAAGAATAAATCAATAAATGGAATAATTGAGAAAATAAGTGCAGTGTAGCAAACAAAAATCATCATCAAAAGTTAAGTGGAGAGGATATTCTTTTGAGGTGAAAGATATTCAGTAAGAAAAATAGTAAGCTGAGTAGAATGTTTTAAAAAAATACGTGCCTCTATCTCATTCACCACTTTTTTCTTTAATCCTTATTTTCTTTCTTAGAAACAACTCTAAGATAGAAGGGTAACAGCCAGGCAAATGGGATTAAGTGATTTGTAGAGGATCACACAGCTAGGAAGTGTCTGAGACCAGATTTGAAGTCAGATCTCCCTGACTCTAGTAGATACTTCCTTTCACATAATTTTAAAACAGGAATTCTCACCTTTTTTTCTATCAGAGGCCCCTTTGGTCTGGTGAAGTGTATGGATCTCAAGTCAGAAAATGTTTTTAGATGCGTAAAATCAGCTAAATAAGATTACAAAGGAAACTAACAAATTATGTTGAAATACAGAAATATTGAAAAACTAAGTTCGTGGAGTTAAGGTTAAAAATTGTTACTTTAAAACATCATGGAAGGGCAGCTGGGTAGCTCAGTGGATTGAGAGTCAGACCTAGAGACGGGAGGTCCTAGGTTCAAATCCGGCCTCAGACACTTCCCAGCTGTGTGACCCTGGGCAAGTCACTTGACCCCCATTGCCCATCCTTCCACCAAGGAGCCAATACACAGAAGTTAAGGGTTTAAAAAAAAAACATCATGGAACTGTGCTTTTAGTGGTGTGGGTATACTTTCTATCACTAATTAAAAGCAATTATGTTGAAATGTAATTAAGATAATGAAAAAGTAAGTTCATGGAGTAAAGAACTCCTACTTTAAAACACGGAGGAACTGGCCATTTGACGGTGAGGTGTTCTCTCTACCATTACAGAATTCAGCCTTTCTCTGACTTAGACAACGGTCGAGTTGCCGTCTTCATTCTATGGTTGTTTAGGTGATGAGTCTCCATGGAATTCTACATTTAACCCTACATAAGTACCGAGTTATTGAAGGTTTTTGGTTTTTAGTCAATTCCATCTCTTCCACTTTTTGTGGAGGATGCCCCCTCCTCATAATTTTCATTACCACACGCTGGTCAAGCCTTCATGAACTCTGTAAGGAATATTGCAATGACCTCCTTACAACTCAATAAACTACAGTGGCTCCCTATTACCTCTTCCTCTTCTAATGCTCTGCACATAGAAGGCATTTAGTTAATGCTTATTGATTGACTGATTGACCAATAGATTTGCAGGTCTTCCCACCAACATTCTCTCCTCCTGCCAATCCATCTTAATATAATCTTTTTTATACTACTTTTTTTGGACCAAAGCTGTGATTTCATTGGTGGAAGGTGTTTCTACCTCCTTCCAATTTAGTCTTAGGGGTCTTAAGCTGGGAATCCATGGACTTGCACAGGAAAAAAATGATATCTTTCTTTCCATTATAATTGGTTTCCTCTGTAAGTCTATGTAAGTCTATTAAAAAATGTGATTCTGAGAAGGGGTTCAGAGGTTTTACCAGTCCTCCAAACGGGTCCATGAAAGCACCAAGAGCCACATTTTCCATTAGACTCTCCCTTATCTCCTGTTATGTTTCTCTTGGTTCATTTTGTACTATACTCTGTCTGAAATGAATAACTCTAAAGGGCCACCGAATAAGGTTATTGCTCTTACGTTTTTAAAGAATTCTTTAAATTTTAAAGAATTTAAAGAATTAAAGAAAAAATAAAGCATTATTTTGATGTATACATAAATGATGTATACGTTTGATGTATACATACACAAGCTTTGGATGGGTCCCAGCCTGCTTCAGAGGAAGGAATGCCCACACTGTAATGCTTCATATTACAGTTATTGGCTTAGGTGTTATGTTGCTCTTTTAGACTGTAAACTCCACGAAGGCAGGGCTTGTGACTCTTATTTATTTATCCCTCATCCCTCAGCACATTTCTTTGAATATGGTAAGTCATAGAACACTCACAAATTTAGAGCTGAAAGTCACCCTATAGGCTCTTTCATCCAACCTCTCCATTTTACATATGGGGAAACTGAGGCTAAACTAAGTGAAATGATTTTCCCAGCACTACAACAGACCTAAGATTTGAACTAAAGTCTGCTGACTAGGCAGTCGAGTGGCAACCAGTGGATAGAGTACTGGTTCTGGAGTCAGAAAGACCTAAGTTCAAATCCAGCCACAGATATTCACTAGCTATCTGACCTAGGCAAGTAATTTACCCCTGTTTGCCTCAGTTTCCTCATCTGTAAAATGAGGTGAAGAAGGAAATGGCAAGCCACTCCTGTATCTTCACCAAGAAAACCCCAAAATGAGGTCACAGGGAATCAGACACAAGTATAACAACTGAATAATGACTTCCAACTCCACGGCAACATATTGCAATGTTTGGTGAATTACACCAAATTAAATGAACATACTATTTCAGCTAAAGAGATAAGTAAACAGATGAGTCATTATAACACAGAAGCCTTCCTCAGAGATCCTCATTATGCAGGAGATGCTTTGTGCTTTCTCATCTCTCAATTAACACTAATCAGGAGCAGAGACTCTCTTTTGCCTTCTTTTTTTTTGTACCTGCAGTCCTTAGCGCAATACCTGGCACATAATAGGAGCCTAAAGAATACAAGTTGACCAATTGACTAGTTGACGGCTTATTTTCTGGGTGAAGGAAGGGGCCAAGAAGCATCTTTCATAAGGGGACAAAACAAAGCTTTATGAGAAGCGACTGAAGTCTCGCATTCATGGTACTGAGATCTCTACATGAGTCCCCTTATTCATGTGAGGGCACTTGGTGTATATAAGACATTGGATGAAATCCACTTTTCAGTGACACATAGCTAGTCAAGTAGCTTTCTGAACTTTATGGGAAACACAAAACACAAGGAATTATGGGGATTAATACTCCCAAAAGGCTTCTCTGAACATACACTAAATAAAGAAGTTGACAACTCTAACAAGAAGCAGAACACCTAAAGGACTTTCATTTATAAGACAGGTTCATTCTCTCTTTTAAACAATAATCAAGAGAGTTTTTTGGTTTGTTTTTACATCACTTGGACTTCGAAATATGTTCTTTCTTTCTTCCCTCCACAGAGAGCCACTGAGAAGAAGAAGAAGAAGAAGAAGAAGAAGAAGAAGAAGAAGAAGAAGAAGAAGAAGAAGAAGAAG
>NC_058132.1:669636079-669680279 GCF_016433145.1 Gracilinanus agilis | reverse complement strand
TTCCTTCCTTCCTTCCTTCCTTCCTTCCTTCCTTCCTTCCTTCCTTCCTTCCTTCCTGGTAGAAGCTGGAGCCCATAGCAACTAAGGATCACAGATTTAGAGTTAGAAGGGATCTTAGAAATCAATGAATCATTTAAAAAATGAGGAGACAGGCAGAGAGAAGTTAATGACTTGCCCAGGTCTCAAAGTCAGGATTTGAATACAAGTCTTCCTGACTCCAAGTCCATTTATTCACCAATACACCAATCTGTTTTTCTGACCAGTGGCCATAGTAAACTCCCTAGTTAATAACTTTAAGAGCAAGAGTTTGGACTTTGGGTATCTGGTATAATTATCAAGTTCCAAGTCAAGAACAAAAGGGACAATGGAGTCTTTTCCTTTCCTTTAACTAGTATAGTTACTATTATTGAAGACTATCAGTGAGCTCCTAAGTAGCCACATTCCACAGGTACCTTGTGATTTTGTTTTTCATAATTAAGAAACATTTGCTTTCTCTTCACTGCCCTGCTCTCACAAACTCCTCATTGGAAAAAAAATCCCTTGAACTCATTGAGCCATTGAAAACCATTGAGGGGAAAACCCACAGAACCACTGAAAACCTTAGAGGGGAAATAGGCATAATCACTCAGTCACTTTGAGCATTACCACATCCCTGAGGACTCAGACTCGGGTAGATAGAACTGGGCAGCAAATGAGGAATATTTCCATGAGATGGAACGGATGCTCCCAAGCGGGAAGTGAAGTGGATTTGTCTAGGATCAGGTGGAACCATCATTTCAGCAGAAGGCAACGGATCTCTAGGTGAAAAGAGGAAATTAAAGTGAGAAACTGATTATTCCTCTCCTGTTCTTACTGAAGCATTGGGCTCTTCCACCTTATGTAGTTAGAATACTTCTCCAACCTCATCAGGAAGTAAAGAGAACCTTTTGAAGGAGCCTTTGAGTCAGAAAGAACTGGCCTAGGGGTTAACTTGGCATGGAAAGTGACCAGGGGTAGGGGTGGGGGGACAGGGAGACAATATCCCATGACCTATGGATAAGGCATCTAATCAAATCATTTCTCAGGTTTTCCACTATTATGACCACAGGACTCCCCATCTTTCCACCTTATTTAACAGGCATAATTCCACAAGGGGTCAATAATAGAGGTCCCTGGGCATAATGTTTGATTGACCACCCCAAATCATTTATTTTCCCAGCCTTCCTCTCAGCACTTAGATCTTTGTTTTTCAGACCACCAGGATGATCTAGGGAGGATTTTTGTTCAGATGCCACCTGGACCGAATGGCCTCTGATGCCCCTTCCAAATCTGAGATTCTGATTCCGTAGTTATTCAAGAACCATCCTGGCTTGTGTTTGGATGGAATATTACAGTGGAGAAAAATATACCTGTCCATAAACCGAGCTTCAAACTGTGAGGAAACAGATTGGATTCTCTGTGGTCCTGAGACTATGAGTGGTGGGTTGACAGTCATCCCTGGATTCCTCATCAGCACTTCTTGTTGGTGTAATTCTAGTAGAAACCAGATCAACCTGTTATTTAGAGAACGCTGTCCCCCAACAATAATTACTGTCTGTACTTCCAACCAAGTTCTTTTCTGATACAGGGAGAGGCTTCTAGGTATGAAATAGGATTTTGCTACTTCAAGCAAGCACTTGGGAATTGAATGATCCATTAGTTTAAGGATGCTAAGAACTCTAGGAGTTAATTCTCCCTTTGGCATATTGCAGAGTCCGCTAAAAACCCAGTATGACTCTGCAGGTGACCAGACTGGCTACCATTTCAAAACTGCTGGTTCTTCTCTGCAATAAGCATGACATCCAAGTTAAAGATGGCACTTGGACCTTTTTAAACTTGGACATCCCTGTTTCCCAATTGCAATGCCAACCGCAATAAAAATGTCAGCTGATAATGGCTTCATGTATATTATCGCCTGTAAGTCCCATGATATTCTTATGAGTGGGGACTTCATTTATAGGCATTATTATATCTTTTACAGATCAGGGAATGGAATCAGAGAGAAATTGAATGACTTGCCCAGGGTCACACAGAAAGATTACAATTAATCTAGTCCTCACTCCAAATTTGGAAATCTATCCAAAAACACTAAGAAAGTGACACTTGTAAATCTGTTCCATAAGAAAACCTGGACATAACCATGCCTTTCACCTACTTCTCTTTGACCAATGATAGAGGTTGGAGATCCAGCATGCCACTTTGGAAAAATTATTTGGCCCTCATCTATGCCACACTGAATAGAGTCTCTTGTACATGTGGGAACCACTGCTAGTAGAACATTTACCTTTTTCTAAAAACAACCTTTACCTTCTGTCTTAGAATCAACAGAAGAACCAATCAATAAAAATCAGATGGGGGCCAGCCTGTCTGGATTGGAAAGGTAGGAGACTCACCTCCTGTTGTCATCCTAGTTGCTAGTTGATATAAATTCTTTTCTTCTACTGTCCCAGCTTCCCCAAGGAGAGTCAGTTTTCTGAGATGTTCTGCAGGAATCATTTTGGACAGCGACACATCAGGATTTCCCCCTGGATTGTCAAGAAATCTAACAGGTCAGTAAGGGCTCAAGAGAAGAATGGAAACCACTTAGTCATTTGGTTCCTTCACAACATGACTATTTTTAATGATGGGTCTCCAATGCATTCTTTCTCTGAAAAACATGTTGAAATCAAGGCTAGGACAGAACTCAACAGCAAATCTAGAACCAGGGACACTATCACACAGGACATGCTATCAGGAAACCAATTACATAGTACAAGATGAATAGGGACAGAACCTATCTCCTTCCCCTCCAATCCTCAACATTTCCCTTGGCTCTGTCCACTCATTACTCATCTATACCTTTTCATGGGACTGCCCATTTCATCACTGAAAGCCAGTCCAAAGTGGGCATTATTTCTAAAATAATAAGCACAAGTTTAATTTGGAGTAGGGAGTTTCTTTCATATTTTTCTTTGGCACATTATTATATATTTATCAGATTAGCTAATATTTTGGAAGAGAGAAAAACTTATACTACAACATTAATATTATTTAAAAAAAGAATAACGTTGAGGACTTTTATAAGCTGATGAGGAGAATCTGATCTCAGATACTTATTAGCTGTGTGACCATGAGCAGGTCACTTAACTACGTTTGCCTCAATTTCTTTGTCTGTAAAATGAACTGGAGAAGGAAATGACAAACCAGTATCTTTGCTAACATAATCCCAAATGGGGTCACAAAGAGCTGGCCATGACTGAAAATGACTCAACAACAATTTTTTTATACACACATTATCCTTGAGGGAATTTGTTTTGCTTGACTTTGTATATTTATCATAAGAAATGATTTTTTTCCTTTTTTCAGTGGGGTACAGGTGGGAGGGAGAGAAAATAGGTTTCTGTTAATTTTTTTAAATTGGATGGTCTGAGGGAATATTACAGATGTGAAATATTGCACGTATTTTTTTAATTTTAAACATTTATTAATATTTATATTTTAGAAAAGTTAACATGGTTACATGATTTATGTTCTTACTTTCCCCTTCACCCCCTGACCTCCCCCCTCCCCTGGCCGATATGCATTTCCACTGGTTTTAACATGTGTCATTAATCAAGACCTATTTCCGAATTGTTGATAGTTGCATTGGTGTGGTACTTTCGATCCCCAATCATGTCCTCATCAACCCATGTATATTGCACATATTTTTAGATGAGGTCCCTATATTATTAGTTTTATTTAACTGTTTTACTTTGCAAGATACCCCTTATAACGTGACAACAATTTGTAAATGTATACAATGTAAGAAGAAAACACATCAATAAAACTTAAAAAAAAAATAAACCCTTAACTTCCATCTTAGAATCAATACTGTATATTGGTTCCAAGACAGAAGAGAGGCAAGGGCTAGGCAATGGGGGTTAAATGACTTGACCAGGATCACACAGCTAGGAAGTACATCTGAGGCCATATTTGAACCCAAGTCCTCTCCATTCTAGTTCCAGCATTGTACCACGTAGTTGCCCCCAACTTTTTTTTTTTAATTTAAGAAGAAAGGTGGGAGGAAGGTAGGCAGAGAGACCATTGCCTCTGGAGTTGGCTCTGGGTTCAATGTTGTCTCTGATACTTTCTCCTTGTGGTACTTAGCCTTTGGTCTGAGTTTCCTCATCCATAAAATGATGGTATGAGATTAGATGATGTCCGAGGTCCCTCCCAATCCTATGATTCCCATCCTGTGATTTCAATACATGTCTCTATCCTAGTGTAGGCTAGATGTTATAAGCATCAGGCCAGGGAGTGGGGGATACAAAGGGAAATCCAAGACAAACTGTCCTTATTTGACAGTGCAGTCTAGAGATAACTGAGGTATGCAGTCACATTTGTATCCTACTTTGCTTCTTGTTCTGGGTCAGGGGGTTGAGCTTGCCTAACATGGTGCTTTGCGCAAACACTTGTTGAATTAAATTGAATCAAATCTACAATTGATCAATCAACCAACAAATTTTTATAATGATTTTATTATGTAATAGTAATATTTATTTATTAAATAATATTTATTAATATTTAAATAATTAAATAATATTTATTAAGTAATATTTATTAATATGTAATAGTAATATTTATTTATTAATAGTTATGTTATTATTACTATTTACTATTAACTATTTGTTATTATAGTAATTAGTAGTTTGTTATTGCTTTATTAATGTTAATCATTATTAAATATGTGCCAAGCACTTTGCCAAGTTCTAGCCAAAACAATTATAGCCCCTAGGGAGCTTACTTACATTCAGTCAGTGGAGACACTGTGTACATATGTAAGAATATACAAAATGAATAGGAAATAATTGGGGAGAGGGAGGGAAAGGCAGGAGTCAGTGGGGAGAGGGGCCAGGAACATCAGGAAAACTTTCCTGTAGAAGGCAGCATTTCAGCTGAAAGAACCTACAACAGTGATGGTGAGGCTTTTAGAGACCTTAGAGACCAAGTGTCCAAACTGCAACCCTCTCGTTGCATGTGAGCCTCCTCTCCTTATTCCCTGCCTTACCCAAGTCAGGGGAGGAAGGAAGTGTCCCCATTGGGCTGCTGGGCAGAGGAGCAGGTCATGTGAGAAATGTCCTCAGGTGTGTGTGTGGAGAGGGAGAGGGAAGCAGCCCCCTCTGGCATGCTCTGGCACATGTACCATAGGTTTGCCAACATGGATTTAGAGATTCCTAAAGGCTGACTGATGGGAGATGTACATTGAAGACATGGGGGACAGCCCTGGCAAAGGTGCAGAGATGAAAGGTGGAGGGTTGTGTGTGAAAAACAGCAGGAAGATCCATTTGGCCAGATGTTTTAAGATGCAAGTTAATTTTTTTTTCAAATCAAGTCCCTCCAATTTTTGCAGAAACACAAGTCTTTACCAGACTTCTCTATGGAATATTCCCTTGCTTAAAAGATACTCCTTTTTTTTTTAAAAAAAATTAACTTTCCTGCCTGCTCTTCAAATTCCAAATCTAGATTCCCACAAACCCTCTCTATTCCTCCAAGTTCATGTTCTGCTGCACCTGAGAACAGAGGAGGGCTTTTCCCCATTGAGGCTGGAGTGGGCTTTAGGCAATTAGTGATTTTCAGAATATTAATGTGCAGCAAAAAACACTTTGAAAGTTGCAGGAGAAAAATGCCTTTGACAGATATACTATTTGAACTCTGAACTACTAACTCTCTTCTGTAGATCTTGTCTCACAAATCCCAAAGTGAAGGAAGTAAAATAGATTCAATGGGCATTTTGATTAGCACCATCTACATTAAAAAGAATGAAGTGAAAGTAATCCCTGCCCTCTAGAAGTTTACAGTAGATTAGGGGGAAGGATATGTTAGTAGATAAATCAATACAAAGGCAATTTTAGGGTGGTGGAAATTGCTTACAACTGAGGTGATCAGGAAAGACTTATGGTAGGAGGTAATATTTAAGCTGATCCTTGAAGTAAACCAGGGACTCAGAGGCAGAAGTTTGAAGAAGGAGTATATTCTAGGTGTGGGGCATAGCCTGGGCAAAAGTATGGAGGTGGGGTTTTGGGTATAGAGGGATAGTAAATTGGCCTGTTTGTTTGGAACATAAAATGACTGAGGCAGGAGACATCTAAGATACATTTCCAGATTGTAACACCTATCTGGAAAGAGAGTTTGGAGCCAACAGTGTGAAAGGCTTGAAATGCCAGAGGAATTTTTATTTTGTCCTAGAAGCAAGTTTCTTTGTTAAGGAGGGTACAGAGTTGGATTGATGCTTCTGGAATATCAATTTGGCAACTATTTGAAGAGTGGATTAGAAAAGGGAGAGACTAGAGGCAGAGAGACCAATTAGCAAATACTGCAGCACACCAAGAAAGAAGGGATGAGGGACTGAATAAGGCAGCAAACTCCTTGTGAATGGAAAGAAGGGACAGATAGAGGAGATGTAGAGGTAGAAGTTATAATTTGGCAACTCTTTGGCCATGTGGGAGGTAAGAAAGAGTGAAAAGTTGAGGATTTGTCTGTATTTATTAAACCTCTATTATATACCAGGCATGGGATACAAATATGAAGAAAGAAATGATCCCTACTTGCCAGGACATTACATTCTATTGATGACACCAAGATTGTGAACTTGGGAAGCTGGAAGGATGGCAATGCCCTTGACAGAAATAGGAAGACAGGTGGATTTTAAGGAAACTGGCCAGCTGTTTGGACTACATTTGTATAGGACTTCCCTTGACCCTGTGTCTCAAATCTGGAATGGACAGCACATTAGGGAGATGAAGATAAATTAATCTCTGTCTTTAGAGCCTTACCCTCAACAAACCCCTTTTGGCAGATGATAGAAGGATTCAACCAAGGCTAATTCCATCTCAGTTCATTAAGACAAAAGTAGAAGGATGAAAACTTCACAGACTAAAAGTAGCTGCCAATAGGTAAATCAACATCTTTGTGTCTGGATGATTCACTTCAGACTTCAGTTAATACTATAATGTACTGAGACAATTCACTAAAAGCTGTCCAATCCAAGCAGTTATATTTAGAAGATCTGGAGTGGCTATGCTGAGCTTTGCTTGGGATTCACATAATTTTGGCGACATTGATTTTAAAACTGTGACTTGGCATTCAATGGCCCTCTCACAGAATATCACAAGCACAGAAGTGTTGGACAGGACGAAGGAATCCTCCTAGTCCAATATAAAGTTGAAAACATCCCAATAGCTTTAGGGAGTTCTATTATTCCCAAGATATAGGAAAGCCAGTGTAAATTTGTAAGTTAAAGCTAAAGGGAAACAATTTTCTTCTTTCATCATTGCCATTCTCTTTCACAAAGAAATATATGGTTGTTTTCCCATTTTGTTCTTTGATCTATTCAGCATTCAGGATGTCATTATTAAGTCTCTATTTAAGTCTGTGCTTTTTGTTTGTGCTCCTTGTATCAATTCCAATTTCTACTGCATTATGATCTTTACAGGATATGTTCAATATTTCTGTTCTTTTAAATTTATTTATAACTTTTCTGAACCCTATACATGGCCTATTTTTAAAGATACCATTTGGTGCTGAAAATATGTAGATTCTTTAATATTTCCAATCTAAAGACTAAAAAGTCTTTCAGCTTTAAATTCTCCAACAGTTTTTTCAGCTTTCTATTTTTCCTTTTTCTTATCTTTTATTACATTTGCCCAGCTCCAAGAAAAGAATGTTAAAATGGAAGGACAATTTAAGGGGGCTTAATTTAAGATATTTGTAATATAATTATGCCTCAAAGATGAAGTGGCATGGTATATTAGTACCACAATAAAAAAGTATTGGCCTGGAACTAGGGAGCTTACATTCAAAGTCCTACTTAATACCTATTTGATTGCAGTCAAGTCACCAACCTTACTGAGCTCCAGTTTTCTCATTTTTTAAATGAAGGAGGTGAGTTAAAGCTCCATTCTGGGTCTAAAACTTATTTTCCACTAATATTTGCTATGGTAAGTTCTATACATTCATGAACATTTTTGTTCATCAAAGTTCAAAGACTTTGATTCAAATTTTAGCTTACATACTCATATTTTTCTAGGACCTAGAGCCCACATCATATGTAAAGAAACTAGGAGATATATGGTTTGGAGAAGGCTAATGGGGGATGTGATCTTGAAATATTTTAAATGCTTTCATGTGAAAAAAGGATTGGATTTATTCTGTTTGGTGCCCAAGGGAAGAAATAGTAACAACGAGTAAAAGTAAAGTAAAAATAAAAGTAGCAATGATGCAAATTTAGTCTTGGTCTTAGGAAAGTCTTCCCAATTCCTTTGAACTATCCAAAAATGTAATGAGCTGCCTCAGGAGTTAGTGAGTTTCCCCTCTCTGGAGACTTTCCATCAAATGCTGGATGACCACTCATGGTATATGTTGTAGTAGGAAATTCTTTTTCCAGGTCCCCAGGACTCTTCACTTTCCCTCATCCCTCAGTTCAATCAGTGCCCAAATCCATGTCATCTTTTTCATCCAACTCCTTCTCACTCATACAGCTATGCCCTTAATTCAGTCCCTCATCACCTTTCCTCTAGATCATGGTAATAACCTAATTGGTCTCCTTGCTTCAAAAATCCCCCCTCCAGTCCATCCTTTACTACTACTGCTAAAGTAATTTTACTGAAACACAATTCTGACTCTGTGACTTCTCTACTCAGTTAACCCTATTGCTTACTATTGTCTCTAGGACCAAATCTTTTTTTTAGCCTTTAAAACCCTTCACATCATGGTGACCATCTTTCTTTCCTTCCTCATTGGACATTACTTCCCTTCTTACATTGTGTTATTCAGTCAAACTGGTCTTCTCTCTGTTAACTACACTCATACTCAATCATCTCTGCACTGACTATCTCTTGCGCCTGGAATGTGCTTTCTTCTTCTCCTCCTCATCGAATTGACCTCTCTCTTCCTTTAAGGTGCAGCTTGGGGGACATTCTGAATGAAGCCTTTCCTGATCCCTGCTTCCCAAATGCTTTCCTCCTCCTATGGAACTAGGTGGCATTTATTCACTTTGCATTCATGCTGTAGATATTTTGTAAAAATATACTTGATGCTTTATTGAAATTTTATTGGAAGACTTTAGTGAGGGCACTATTCATTAAAGAGGCTATTGCAAAATAGCCAGATGCTATGCTTCAGAAGTCTAATGATATGGAAAGAACATCATTTCTCTACTCACGTCTTTTATACCTAGAAGCTCATTTCCAATAGACTTCTCCTTCTTATCCTGAAATTTAGAAGCTAGGGCACATCCAAGAAATGTTACACAGGAAATAGAAAAAAGAAATTTATCTCTCATTAAACATACAGTAATTAATTACCTTGGATAAACTGGTCCCTTTGTGTCTTAGTTTCCTCAGCTATCTTCTTCTAGATCTGTGATGGCAAACATATGGCACATGTGCCCCAAAGGCACACAGAGCCCTCTCTGTGGGCACACCTACAGTCACCCACCAGATTTTGTTACTAAAAAGCTAGAGGGACTTGGGGCAGAGCTATTCCCCTCTCCCTCTCCATGAGTCCAAGGACATTCCTCATTTCACCCACCCCTCTGACCAGCAGCCCATTGGGAGCATTTTCTTCCTCCCCTGTCTGGGGTAAGGCACTGAGGGTAGAGGGTTCACATGCTGCTTGAGGGTATGGCACAGAGTGCAGCTTGTTGAGTATGTGGTGAAGATGATTCCTGTTGTGGGATTGGAGAGGAGCTAGGTTTGAAGGGAACATAGCTCACAGCATGCTACATAGCTGGAGGGGAGCAGAGCACTTGGGCCACTTTCCTCCCTCTCTCCACATAAGCCTTTCATCACCCACCCATCTGCCTAGCAGCCCAATGGGAGTGCTTCCTCCATCCCCTCTCTGAAGAAAGGAGGGAATCATAGGGGAGGGACAAGGCACTTGGTCTCTAAAAGGTTTGCCATCATTGACCTAGATGATCTCTTCCTGCCTATGAGTTATGGGTTTGAACATTTCAAATGTGAATCTAAAATATTTTCTCTCTGTACATTTTATATGTTATTATTATTATTAATTATTATGTTATTATTAATAACAACAATGGCTTTTATATGATGCTTTTCTTATATTATCTTATTTGAGCTTCACAATAACCCTGAGAGGTAGGAACTATTGTTGTTCCCATTTTAGGGGATAAGGTACCTCAGGCTAAGAGAGTGTGATTTGGTTAGGGCTGCAGAATTGAATTAGTAAAGTATTGGAAGGTCAGATCCTCCTGACTTGAGAGTTCAACATTCTATGGTTATGCTGTTTACAGAGATACTGTGGTATAGTGGGTAGAGAACTGGCCTTGGTGCTGGAAACCATAAGTTCAAGTCTCATCTTCATTACATACTGACTGCAGGACTGGCTGAGCCAACTTTCCAGAGCTGTCTCAGACATCTATTAGCTGTATGATTCTGGGCAAGTCATTTAACCCCTTTTTCCCTCAATGTCCTTTACATGAGAGAAATTATCAATATGGTTAAAGAAGAAAAGTACACTTTGTTTTAATTTGATACACTTTGGGAAGAGTCTATGTGGATTTGTTCATTTTGGGGATTCTTTCTCTGACAATGTGGACCTGGATCTGTTTTGTAGCTGGGAGAAAGGCAGCTAAGTGACTCAGTGGATAAAGTGCCAGATCTGGAGACACAGGTCCTGGGTTCAAATGTGACCTAAGATGCCTCCTAGCTGTGTGACCCTGGGCAAGTCACTTAATCCCAATTGCCTAACCCTTACTGCTCTTCTGCCTTAGAATCAATACATAAGAGGGTAAGGGATTAAAAAAGAAAGAGCTACCAAAGTCTCACTGACATGATGCCTACTATGTGCTAGGCTCTGAACTAAGTGCTTTACAATGATTACTTCATGTGATCCTTACAACCCTGAAAGGTAGGTGCTATTATTATCTCCATTTTATTGATGAGGAAACTGAGGCAAGCAAAGTTAAGTGACTTGCCTAAAGTCAAATAGCTAGTAAATGTCTGAGGCCAGATTCCAGGTTCAGAGTTCTATCCACTGGGTTGCCTTCTCTTAGTCCTATATAATAATTGCACTAATAATTGACTATAAAATAATTTTACCAGTGTGTGAGGTTTGGCTAAGAAGTCTCTTTTTCATTGAGATAAACATTAGATATTCTGCTTCTATTCTGTAGATCTGTAACTGATTTTTAAAAACTTGGGACAAAAATCCCCAAGTGGGAAGGGGGTGTCAAAGGTGCAATCAGAGAAAGAAACATCTTGTCTATCCCTCTCTCCTGTGGCTGATTTTCAGTTTATTCACTATTAAAAGAAAGAAAGGATGTGTAATATCCATTTGAGGTGATAATGTGAGCCCAGGAAAGGGGCACCCTTACAATAGGACACTCAGAGTGCTGGCTGTGCCTCAGAGAGGCATGGATGGACAGAGGACCAGGAGGGGAGGTACAGTGGGGAAGTCACCACAGGGAGAAGGCAGCCTCCTGAGAAGCAGAGGCTTAGAGAAAAGCTTGGTTTGCTCCATCACCTCCATGCTAGATAAAGCTTGGACCACAACAACTTTGAGAATGGTACAATGTATGAGAGATGGAAATTCTTTAATACAAAAAAATAGTTGATTTTTTTCAAAAGTCACAGGCAAATATAGTAATCTGAATATAATAAGGGCATACTGAACTATCATGATCACCACCCACTTGCAATAACTTTCTATTAGCTGTGGTGGTGGTTTTTCTTTTCATTTAGAATCCAAAGAACAAATAGAAGTTACTTGGAAGTAGCATGATCCTTTAATACACTTTAAATAATTCTTCTGATTCTTTAATAAGCTTTAAAATCCCACTCAGCCAAAATTAAGTTGATAAAGAGAAATTCGGGGTGGGGGGATGTTTCAACACACTTTACTATTGCTAGATAAATTTCCATTTTCCAAACACTGCAATATTTTTAAAAAGTTACACTCTTCAATTCTGTAAGATAGGCTATTGGTGCTATACTTATCTCCTTGCCTTTCCGTTGGTCTTTTGGATTTAACTCTTGGTTGTTGTTGTTTTTTTTTAATGTAGAATTGCCTTTTTCATGATAAATATTTAACATTTCTTTTTCTTATTCTATTTTCAAAATGTGTTGATATATTACATTTAAAAAAAAGCTTACCTTCTGTCTTAGAATCAATATTGTTTATTGATTCCAAGGAAGAGGAGTGGTAAAGGCTAGGCAAAGGGGGTTAAGTGACTTGCTAGTAAGTATCTGAGGTCAAATTTGAACCCTGGACCTCCTGTCTCTGGTCCTGGCTCTCAATCCACTGAGCCACCTAAGCTGCTCCCAATTCCTTAGGTTTTGATGAGACAGAAACTTCCCAGTAAATGTTAGAAACTTCCCAGTAAACAGCCCCAACAAACCCCTTAGCAAAGAACATTTTCCAAGAACAGTTGAGCAAAACTGTTCAATTGTGTCATTGCAACTGACAGTGCATGTCACCTTCCTCTTTTCTGATTTTGAACAGAAAGAAAACAAGATAGGCAATTTCTCAACACAAACATTTTACTTAAAGTAACCAACTTCCCCAACTCCTTTACTAGCTCACCCTTTATCTAGTTGTATACTTACAATTGTCAGGAAGACCTCTTGAATTTGACAATTTGAAAAGAAAAGCAAGGTCCAGGAGATTTCTTAGCTTTGATCAAGAGTCTTTTTCAAGGATCTGGAGTCAAATGACTACAATTTACGTGCTAAGATAACCATGTTAAGTCTAACTTGGCTTCAAATGTAAATTCAGCTTATCATGATTCCTTTCCCTTCTTGCATTTAAACCTTTCCTACTATGACATCACCATTGCTTGTCTGACCTCCTGTCCCAACAGGCTGTAAACTATCATTATAAGAAAAGCCTTATGAAGAACCCATAAACCAATTCCAAAGTACAGCCTGCTAATCTTTCCTTAGCCTTTAAGATGCTTTGCGAATTCACTTAAAGTCATCATTCAACTTGATGCAGAAAAAAACCCAAACAACATATTGCTTGGGACCCTGCAACAAATAAGCCCATCTCAAATGGATCTAACTCACTGCTAGGTTAACAGAATTCTACAAATTCGGGGACGAAATGTTGATTCTAAGACAAAAAGGATTTTTTAAAAATGTGAATGTTGGAAAAGTTGAGAGTAAAGTAGAAAAAAATCGAATCCATTTTCAAACCCTCCTAATCTAAATAAATTATTTTCATACATTCCCAATTTTATAATTAACATTTTGGAGGAAAATTACCCTTGGTATTTTCTCGTGGAAACCATATTCATGTCATGAAAAACACCAGGGCCCTTTGGAGTACACTTTGGAAAGCACCATTAGAAAGACTGGAAATAGATCATTGAGTCTGTAAAATCTCTTTAACCCAGAACACAGCCATGGCAGCCACACCCTCCACCTATTTTTGTTCAACTTGTGAGCTAAGGATGACTTTTCCACTTTTAAATAGTTGAGCAAAAAGACTGAAAAGACAGTAATATTTTATGATAAGTGAAAATTCACATTGCAGGGTCCATAAATGAAGTTTTATTGGCATATAGCCATGCTCATTCATTGGCATAGTCTGTGGTTGCTTTGGCACTATGGTGGTGAAGTTGAGTAGTTATGACAGAGACTGTATGTGGCTCTTCTATTGATGTGCTTGCACTGCTGCTCAGCATGCTACAAATAGGAATGGCACAGTTATAATTCAGTTATATTTGGGGACAGCCTGAATAACATTCCTAACAACTAGATATCAGTTAGCTCTGGAAGAGCTCTATTTATATGGAAATCACTATCCCTCCATGGAGACCATTTGCTTTGGAGACAGCTCAATTTATTAAGAAGTTCTTTCTTATATTGAACTGTATATTACCTGCCTCCTTGAAACGTATGTCCATTGGTCCTATTTCTATCCTCTAGGACCAAGAAAGCTAAGTCTTTCTTTCATGTGGCAGCCTTGAAAATAAATGAAAGGAGCAATCACATCTTCCTGAAGACATTTCTTGTCTAGGCTAAACATCTCCAGTTCCTTTAAATGAGTCTCTTGGGACATGGTTTCAATTCCATCTGCCATTTGAGTTCCCTTTTCCAGACTTATTCCAATTTGTTAATGCCCCTCTTAAAATGTGACATCCTAAGCTGAATATAGCTTCCAGATGTGGCTTGACCATGGCAGAGTACAGGGGGACTCTCAGCTTCCTCTCTCTAATCACCATACTTCCATTAATGTAGCCTAAGTTTGCATTAGCATTTTTTGACTGCCATGTCGTATTGTAGAGTCATATTGAGGTCGAAGTCTACTAAACTGCCCAAGTATTTTTTACAATAATTGTCCTTTAGTCGTGTTTCTTTTTTTCCCCATGCTTATTCAGCTACCTTTACAAAAACCTACGCACAGGACTTAGTCTTTATTTCTTTCAGAAGCATGTAATCCCAGAATCTGAGAGTTAAGAGAAGAGAGTCAGTCAAAAGTTGCCAAATCCAAATCATTCCTGAATGAGAATCCTTTTGAAGACCTGAATTAAGGTTAAATCCACTATTTCTCAAGGCAGCCCATTCTACTTGTGGATACTTGTCACTATGAGCAACTAGGTAGCATAGCGGATGGAGTACCAGGCCTGGAATTAGGACATCTTGAGTTCAAATTCTGGCCCAGATGCTTACTACCTGTGTGATCTTGGACAAATCATTTAACCTCTGCTTGTCTCAGTTTCCTCATCTGTAAAATGAGGATAATAATAGCACCTACCTCACAGGCTTGTTGTGAGGATCAAATGAGATCATAATTGAAAAGAACTTAGCATAGTACCTGGCACAAAGCAAATGATAAATGAATGTTAACTATTATTATTAATATACTATTATAGTGAGGAAAATTTTTCCTGTCCTCAAGACCAATTTATGTCCTTGCAAGTTCCCTCCATTACTATTAATTCTGACCCCTGGGACCAAGGAGATAAGGCTAATTCCTTCTTCCGTAGGTCAACCTTCAAATACTTGGCTGTTTCCTTCTTCAAATATTATCATATCCTTCTTAAGTTTGCTCTTTTGCTGGTTAAAGAACCCCAGTTCCCTAATCAGTATTTATATGCTTCAAGTCTTTCCTCATCCTCATCCCCCTCCTCTGGGAAATCTACAACTTATCAAAGTCCAGATCTCTTTCAAATGAATCTAGCCATTTCTTACCCATTCTATACATAAGAAATTGATTTTTTGAACCAAAGGTTAAGACTTTACATTTATTTAATTTCATATTCCCAAACAGGGAGGGACAACCTTACATCTAGTTCTTACCTCCTGGTCATTCAGCATTATGGATGCCAGCTATCTCTAGCAACTCACATATCCTCCCTTCTTGGATGGGATGCTGTCCATGATGTCACAGGTCTCTTTCAGAGTAGGTGGACTCCCAAAGCACAAACTCCCTGATATTGAATCCACAATGAGGTCCTCATATCCCACAACAGGTCCACCATACCTCTTGCTCCATGACAATGCTTTTCCCTGGATTTGCCCCGATGCACTTTTCCGTTACAGTAAGGGGAGAAAACTATTTGGTACTGAATGGCACAGACCATATCAAATGGAGTTAATGTGTTGGTTGCTTTTTTGTTGTTGTTGTTATAAGGGATGTTTCTGTGTTGAATGTTAATTGTGAAACGATTTGTGTGTGTATGTGTGTGTGTATATATATATATATATATATATATATATATATATATATAGAGAGAGAGAGAGAGAGAGAGAGAGAGAGAGAGAGAGAGAGGTGATGGCAAACTTTTTAGAGACCAAGTGCCCAAACTGTACCTTCACACTGCATGTGAACCACCTGCCTTACCCCAGACAGGGGAGGGAGGAAGCACTCCCATTGGGATGCTGGGAAGAGGGATGGATGATGTGAAAAATGTCCTCAGGCAAGGTGGAGAGGGGGAAGGGAGCTGCCTCCTCCTCCAGCATGTGTGCCATAGGTTTGTCAACATGTATATATAGCATTGGTCAAACATTTATTTAAAATGGATATATATTAAAAATAAATTTCACCTCTTTGATTTGACCTGGGGTGAACTTTTTGAATGTTAATTCTATTCTTCAGGGAATCCTTTCCAACTGTGAATCATCTTCAAATTGGATAAGCTTTACATTTCTGCCTTTATCTACATCATTGATAAAATTGTTAAGGAGCACATTTAGCAAACTCAGATTCTAGGGGCATTCCATTAGAAACTGTAATGCAGGGTTGCAGCAAAAGCTCTTGCTTTTGTAAACCAACTGTAGCAGCCTGTCAGTTAGAAAGGTTTAGAATGTTGAACCAGCTTGGGGGCTGGGCCCACAGGAAAAACCATTAAAGCTAGGCTATAAATATCCCTGGAGTTCCAACTGAAAGGCCTTTGGCCTTTGGGGCATTTTGGACCTTGTCTGTTCTTTCTAGACCTCTCCCTAACCTCTCCATACATCCTGCTATTTTCCCTGAATTTCCCCATTGGGCCCTGGGAGGAAGGGTGGTTTGGTGGTTGGACATCGTGGGTTTTAGCTTCTGTAGGTAGGAAGGACAAACTAAATCAAGCCATCCCCTTATCTAGTGATCTGATAAAATACTTTTACCTCAGGGCAGTGAAACCTTCTCTGACTGAGGGAGCTGTTCTCTCTCAGTCTGACCCTCTCCTGTTACCCTTCCCCAACACCAGCTTTCTCCCTAGCAGCAGATACAAAACCCTCAAACCCTTTTTCCCTCTGCTTACCCCTGACATCAATTAATCCCCTTTGAAATCTACACAAAAAGCCTCTGGTGAATCATTGGACTTAATATTAGGGTAAAGGCTGAAGAGGGAAGGAATAACTTTCCTTTTATTTCTTGAGGTCAAACCTACGCATTCATCTTGAACAGGAAGTGGTCAGCTGACCCTTCCTGTAGATTCAGTTTCACTGGCAGGGAAGAGCCTCTTGTCTCCTCCCTCAAGGGACCTTAAAAATTAACAACAAAACCTTTCAGCCAGACCCATATTACTTCTGGCTGACTCAATTCTTCTTGTATCACAGAGGTAGCCTCCCTGCCTGAAGGACCCAGCCTTTTCCTCCAAGTACCCTCTGTCTCTTGCTTCAGTGACTAGCCTGTTTGAGCAGCTGCTCCTTATATTCCCCATTCATCCCTTAACTCAGCTATCCCCATGTATTCTATCCCCATTTATTCCTCCACATATCAACATCCTATCACATTCCATTACATATCTAATGTCTAACTCTAAACCATTTAGGACTACTTTCGGGTCTGGACATTCAATCAGTTCTGGTTATACTTAATTGCATTATTATCTCTTCCATATCTTTCTATCTATTCTGCAACAATAGTGTTTGAGGCTTTGTCAAATGTTCTGCAGAAATCGAGACTTTTTTGTATAGGATGCCCTTAATTTACCAGTTTAATAACGCTGTCACAAAAGAAAAGGTTAGCCTATCATTATTTATTCATCTTACTAGATGATCATCTATGATATCATGATACTAGCCCATCATGCTAGCTTACCAAACACTTTCCAAATCCCAATTTTCTCATCCAATGAGTGCTTACTGAATGACTGAAACCAACATATTAACTCTTTCCTCCTCTGCTCTTTGCTTCTTGTTGAGGAAGATTTATCATAACAGGGAAATTCTGTTGTGATTCTGTCTTCAATAAGTCCTACAGAGTTGCTCTTTGTACACTGTTTAGAATTTCTTCTTCAAATTGTCTTTTATGTGCATTTGGGTGGATCAGGATCTTAAATAGTGGTGTGAGATATTTTTAATGGACTATTTTATTTTTTCCAATTACATGCTATAACAAATTTTAACATCCATTTTCCAAAATGTTTCATAATCTTTCCCTTCCTCCCCTCCTCTCTCCCTGAGACACTAAGCAGTTTGATCTTGGTTATACATGTGGAATCATCCAGAACATATTTCCACCTTAGTCAAGTTGTAGAAGAATACTTCTATAAAACAAAACAATATAAAAAACACAAAGAAAATAAAGTGAAAATTTGTTTTGATCTGTGTTCAGACTCCATCAATTATTTCTCTAGTAGTAGATAGTATTTTTCAGCATAAGTTCTTTGGAATGATCTTGGATCATTGTATTGCTGAAAATGGCTAAGCTATTCATCATTCATCATCATACCATATTGCTGTTGCTATGTACAATGTTCTCCTGGTTCTACTCACCTTACTTTGCATCAGTTCATGTAGCTTTTTCCAAATTTTTCTGAAATTATTTTGATCATTATTTTTTATGGCACAACAGTATTCTCTCATAATCATATACTAAAAATTATTCTTTCATTCCTCAATTAATGGGCATCCCCTCAATTTCAAATGCTTTGTCACTACAAAAAGACCGCTATGAACATTTTTGTACAAATAGGTTCTTCCCCTTTCCCCTTTTAAATCTCTTTGGGATACTGACCTAGTAGTGATATGGCTGGATCAAATGGTATGCACAGTTTTATAGCTGGCATAAGATATTAATGTCATGTCCTTCTATTTTTAGAGCACAAGTCCATTTTCAATTCAATTAATGGGATCATAGATTTAGAGATGTATTTTTAGAGAGAAGATGGGCACAGGTCATCGGATCCAATCCCCTGACTTTACGGATCAAGAGACTGAATCTCTAAACAACGATGTGACTTGCTCAGGGTTCACAGGAATAAGAAGCAATGACAGGATTTGCACCAGCTTTTTTCTCACTCCAACTCTCTTCCCAACTCATCATGCTGCCTTATCTCTAATTAAACTGATATACTGTTCCCCATAATTTCTCTTTTCCAGATTTGACAAAGAAATAAATGCCGGTGGCTAGCATTCTTCAAAAGTTATATAGAATCAAGAGAAGTGTCTTGAAAGCAACCCCATCATCTTTTTTTTTTTTTAATTTTAAACCCTTAACTTCTGTATATTGACTTATAGGTGGAAGATTGGCAAGGGTAGGCAATGGGGGTCAAGTGACTTGCCCAGGGTCACACAGCTGGGAAGTGTCTGAGGCCAGATTTGAACCTAGGACCTCCCGTCTCTAGGCCTGACTCTCAATCCACTGAGCTACCCAGCTGCCCCCCAACCCTATCATCTTCAATAAGCGACCATCCTGCTGTATTTAGAAGTCAAGAATCCTATACTCCAGTGCCATTCAATTCAATGAAAAACGTTTACTAACCACTTACTCTGTGCTAGACATGAGGCATACAAAGGCAAAAAAAATAAGTAATTTCTACCATGAGGCAGCTAGATGTCTATGTATATAGAGAGTGCTAGACATGGAGTCGGGAAGAACTGAGTTCAAATACGATTGTAGACACTTACTAGCTATGTGATACTGGGCTAATCACTTACCCTGTCTGCCTCAGTTTCTCTATCTGTAAAATAGAGATAATAATAGTATATTTCTCCCAGGATTATTATGAGGATACAATGAGATAATATTTGTAAAGTACTTTGCAAGCCTTAAAATACTACATAAATATCAGTTATTAACCAAGCAGTTTACGTCATACTATGGATGTATACCTTAGAATAATCTAACAATTAGTATAATACTACATTTATAACGTCCTTTCAGGTTTGCAAATACTCTTCCTTTGATTCTCACAACAACCTTGTGAGGTAGGTGCTATAATTATTCTTTAATCCTTTTTTCCTGATGAGGAAACTGAGGCAATCAGACATTAAATGACTTGCCTAATAAGTATCTGAGGCAGGATTAGAATTCCAAATTTGTCATTATTTACTATTCTACTTGTCTCTCTCCTTTTTTCTTTTTCCATGAACTGACCAGCTTCTGAGTCTACTGAGTGCCTCTTTTTATGGTTTATTCAACTCAAGGTTGAAAAGAAGTTAAAGGTGTGGGTATAGAGAAGGTGGCCAGAGAAGGGAGTCTAGGATTGACCTTTCCTGGAGTCTCAAAGAGAGACATTTAATTGGAAAAAAATCATTAAGTCAAACTGAGGGGTTTTCTGGATAATAAACTCATGGATAAGTCTTCAGGGAACTGACATCTGGACAGCAACTCTCTGTTACAGCATGCTGCCTCCTCCAATAGAATGGATGCTCCTTGAGGGCAGGGACGAGGACACTTCCTTTGTATCCTCAGCTCTTAGCACAACATCTGGCACATAAGAATTGTCTAATGGATGCTTGTTAACTTGAATTCCAGGTTGGTGCCAAACCCTTGTCCAAAAAGCCAAAGGCTCTGGTCTTAATAAAATCCTTCTTTTACATTGTAGCTCCTTACAGGGGAATACATTTTAACAGGATTCAACTTGCATTTCCCAAGGAAGAAAGGGATACTCTAGGGAGAAAGGAAGGCAACTAGGTGACAAATTGGAGAGTGCCAGACATGCAGTCAAGAAGAACTGAGATCAAATCCAGTCTCAGACACCTACTTGCTGTGTGACCCTGGACAAGTCACTTAACTCTTTCCTCATCTGTAAAATGAGCTGGAGGAGGAAATTACAAACCAATCCAGTACCTGCCAAGAAAACTCCAAATGGGGCCCTGAAGAGTCAGATATGACTGAAAAAAAAGAACAAAAGAAGAAAGAGATAATATTCATTCAACTTCTACATTTTTCTGTCTAAATATTATGGCCCATAGAGGGGGAAAGGAAAGAGGGGAGGGAGACAATTGGGATCATATAACTTTGGAAAACCTATATGGAAATTTGTTATCACATGTAATTGACAAAATAAAATATCTTTATGAATAAAAAAAAAAACAAAAAACCAAATACGGCTCATAGAGACTGACTGTTGCCATCATCTCAAATTATAAAACTAAGAGCTGTTTAGCTGAGTGGAACCATGAATCATGGCCTACCAATATATAAAGGTCTTATTTTGCCCGTTAATAGAACATATGCAAGAAGAAACTAGAATTATAACAGCTTTGAGTATGATTTCAATTGAATGCTCTCAGCCAGAATACTAGCATCCAGTGCCAAAAATAAATTGTGCTAATGATGGACTTTGACAGTTATAAAAAGCAGGCTTTCCAAGATTGATTGCTGGAAACTAGATATTGCCCTCTGTGCCAAAAAAAAAATCTCCCAGGGTTAGATATCTGGCCGAGATCAATTAAGTGTGCCAGTTTTCTTTGAAAAAGTTGATGCGGCTCCAGTGATAATCTTTTTATATTTTTTAACTCCTTGCTTGTAGCTCTTATTTTTTTTAACCTTTACCTTCCATCTTAGAATCAATACTATGTATTGATTCCAAGGCAGAAGAGAGGCAAGGGCTAGGCAATGGGGGTCAATTGACTTGCCCAGGATCACACAACTAAGAAGTGTCTGAGGCTGGATTTGAACCCAGGGCCTCCTTTCTCTACATCTAGCTCTCAAACCACTGAGCCACCCAATGATAACCTCTCAATTGTTGTGGTTTTAGAAATACAGTCCCATTGAACCTCTTATCATCCTAAGTGTAAATTCTTCACTTTTTACAGAGGAATAATGAATTAATTATTCAGAAATACAGAAGCTGAAATG
The DNA here is from genome assembly GCF_016433145.1 of Gracilinanus agilis. Classification (NCBI taxonomy): domain Eukaryota; kingdom Metazoa; phylum Chordata; class Mammalia; order Didelphimorphia; family Didelphidae; genus Gracilinanus; species Gracilinanus agilis. Next base: position 669,658,763 of record NC_058132.1, on the reverse strand, counting down.
ATGGCTTTCCATCACCCAGCAAGAAACTGAGAGGCAATCTCCAAAAGTTGAAAGACTGTTGGATCAAAGAAACCTCAGCTGGAATCCTTCCTCTGACACTTCCTACTCACGGGATCCTTATCTTTGATGAGCCTCAGTTTCCTCAACTGTAAAATGGAGAAAAGATACTTGGAAGACTTTAATAAGGATGAACTATGATAAGGGCTTTGTGATATAAATGGAAGTGATTATTATTCAGCATTAGAAACAAAACTTGGGGTCTCAGAATCCTAACTTACTTTAGTACAAAAACTTTTGCCTAATGCATATGCTATTACAAAGTAATCTCATTTTTGTGATTTTGCTGCAAAAATAATAATTCACTTCTGGGAGTACTATAGTAGCAAGGTTTTCCCTTCTCTCTCTTTTTCAGCCAAACTAATCTTGCTGTTCCTCACACATGACATCCCCTCAACCATCTGCTTTCCTTCCTGGAATGCCTTCTCTCTTCACCTCACTTCTTAGAATCCCTGGCTTCCTTCAAAGCTCAGCTCAAACATAAGGCTTTGTCTGATTCCTCTACGTAATAATGCCACTTTCTTAAAAATCATCTGAGTTTTTTCGTTTGTATTTCATATATAATTCTATGCTTGTTAGGGGCAGATAGGTGGTGAAGTGGATAGAGTACCAGGAAGAGTCAGGAGGACATCTTTCTCAGTTCAAATCTGGTCTCAGACACTTACTGGGTGACCTTGAACAAGTCACTTAACCCTGTTGGTCTCAGTTTCCTCTTCTGTAAAATTAGCTGGAAAAGGAAATGACAAACCATCCTAGTAACTTAGCTATGTGACCTTGGGTAACTTATATAACCTTATTGGCCTCAGTTTCCTCCTCTATAAAATTAGCTGGAAAAGAAAATGGCGACCCACCCTAGTGTCTTAGCTGTGTGACCCTGGGCCAAGCACTTAACCTTATTAGCCTCAGTTTCTTCATCTATGAAATGAACTGGAAAAGGAAATGGCAAACCATCCTAGTATTTTAGCTGTGTGACCCTGGGCAAGTTACTTAACCCTGTTTGCCTCGGTTTCCTCATCTGTAAAATGAGCTGGAGAAGGAAATGGCAAACCACTCTAGTATCTTTGCCAAGAAAACTCCAAATGGGGTCAAAAAGAGTTGGACGCAACTGAACAACACAACATATCTATCTTGGATCCTCTGATAGACTGTAAGGTATTTGAGGACAGAAACTGTTTTATTGTGTCTTTCTCTGCCTGGCACCTAGCATGGTGTTTGTATGGCACATAGTAGGTGCTTAATAAATGCTTGTTGGTTTCATGTTGTCTCTTTAATTATGGTAGAAGAGAACTTAAATTCTTCCTGAAGAAGACTGATTTTCCAAATTTAGACAAAAGACACAGTATCTCTTAGTCTCCTTCCTTCCCTTCTGGGGAAACAACCAAGGCTCCCTAGAAGCTTGGAGACTATGGCTTCAAGCTTGTCAAAAAAGCCTATTTAGGAAGAGGCTTTGGCTTCTGAGGAATAACTTTGTCATCAAAGATTGACACATAACAGACAAAATTGATATCAGGGAGGGACAGGATAAAACTTACAAAGGACCTAAAGATTTTGGTGTAGAATAAAATTAGGAAATAGGCTACGTAAAAATGGACTGGATTTCCAAGGTCATCCAGTCTGAATTGGTGAGTGTGGTCCAATGGAGAGAACACGAGTCCCGGAGTCTGAGAATCTGGGTTCAACCCCCTCCTTTTGATGATTACTTGATGATGACCTTGAGCAAGTCACTTTGAAATGAGGATGTACTGAGATGAGTTCTATGACCCTTTCTAGCTTTAGAACTATTATCTTCTTTATACAGAAAAGGAACCTGAGATCCAGAAAGATGAAGAAATTTAGACCAGAGCAGTGTGGTCAATAGACAAATATTTATTGATCATTTGCTATCTACCAGGTGCTGGAGGTCCAAATATAATTTGTTTTGAATTTGGGTCAATCAGCAACCAGAGAATTGATCCCACAGGCACAGCCCCCCTGGGTGGTGCCAGGCTAATTGAGGAATTGTGATTGGTTCCTACAGGGTGCTGTAGGAGAGCTAGTGGGTGAAGGGAATGGCTTATACTGTGAGACCCTGCAGGAAGCAATCACAATTCCCTAGTTGCTGATTGACCCAAATTCAAAACAAATGGAAGGGAAGTCTAAATCTCCGATTGATCAAATCAAAATACAAATTCCCTTCTCACAGAGAGAATATTTGTAAATCATTTGGCACAGTGCTTGGCACATAGCAAATGCTATATAAATGCTAGCTGTTATTATTACTATTATTTATCACAGCCAGAGGATGCAGGGATAGAATAAAAGGCTGAGATGTGTAGTGGGGAGTTGAAGATGATAGTGGGAATGCAGGCAGTACGATGAAGAAATGCCTTGGAAAGAATGCTGGATTTGGCTTCTCAGGGCCTGAATTCAAATTCCAGTTATGAACTGTATAATCTCAGCAAATATGTAATTTATAAGTTTTCCCATTTATAAAATTATGAAGTTTGAATAGAATGAAGGATCCTAATCTAGGCTCTATGAAGTTGATATATATCTATGTGTGTATATACACATATATATTACACATATAATACATATATACATGTACACAGAGAGAAATAAAATTATATTTTATACATGTTTATATCATATTTTATATTATATACTATATATACACACACAATTGTATTTCCTTTGTAATCTTATACGTTTTATTTTATAAAACTAAAAATATTATTCCAAAAAGGAAACCATAGATTGGTGAGCTGACTCACCAAAGGTCAAATGATTCATAAGTGGCAGATTTGACTCTTGTCATTTCTTGCTTCACAACATGTCTAATATGCGTCTCCTCTTCACTCATAGCCACCTACTGATATGGTCCTCATCACTTCATACATGAACAATTACAATAATGTCCTGGTTGATCTCTCTACCTCAGATATCTCCCCACTCCAATCCATTTTCTCCTCACTCAGCTGTCAAAATAATTTTTTTTCTAAAGCATAGGTCACTCTACTGCTCAATACACTTCAGTGGCTCCCTATCACCTCCTGGATCAAATATAAAATCTTCTATGTGACATTCAAAGTCTTTCCCAACATGACTCCTTCCTACCTCTCAAGTCTTCTTCCAATTTACTCCCCTCTGAGGCATGACATTGACTTCTTTACTGTTCCTCACCCTTGACTTTCCCTCTCCCAACTCTGATCCTTGTCACTGGCTAGCCCTCATGTTTGGGATGCCCTCCCACCTCATCTTTGTCCGCTGACTTTCTTGGTTTCTTTTAGGGCTCAGTTTGCGTCTCACCTTCTATGGGAGGCTCTATGCTTGCTCTGGAACCCACTGCTAGTGTCTTTCCTCTGAGATTACCTCCTTTTGCTCAGAAGGTATATTTTATGTACATCATAATTATTTGTTTTCCCTCTTAGAATGTGAGCTCCTTGAAGGCAGAGACCAAGGTTTTTTGCCTTTCTTTGAATCCCCCAGAATTTAGGACAATGCCTGCCATCTGGTTAGGAACTCCAGTCACTTCCCAGAAGGAGTGAGCAAAATCCACTCCACCTATTTGTACCCTAGGCTTCTGCACAACAAGCGGAATCCTTCTCTCACTTGACAACCCTTCAGGTACTTGAAGGTCATCTACTTCTGAGAGCAGACTCTGAGGCAGGAAGAATTCAAGCTAAATCTCTCACCATCAGTAGGAAGCAAGGCTGCTTTGCAGCAAAATTCTCTACCCAATGGGAAAAATGACATGACTACCTCAGAATGGAAGTTTTCCCTTCTCCTGACTGTTTACCCAGAAGAAGGGCAGCTAAAGCCCTTGTGGGTTTGGCTCCATGTCTGGAAAACCATCGGAGCAGAAGGAGAATTGCAGAATGATTGTGGGACATGGAAACATCTTAAAAGGGGAGCAGCTTAGCCCTCAGGATCCTCGAATCTGCAGGCATCAGTCTGTGTTTGGGCATATATTTAAGGAGTGCATCTGACCTAAAATTTAGGTCACTAACAACATTTAAGGGAGCAGATCATTATAATTCTAGCCCTGTGTCCCCTCTCTCTGAGTAGAGCAGAGTGGCCAGGATCTCGCTCCAACCTTCTGCTTCCCCTTCTAGCAGAAATCAAAGTATCCCTTGGAGAAGAGTGTGGGGAGAAGATGCTGGAGATATATTTCATTGCCTCCCTTCGAGTCACATTTAAACAGGCTGGTGTAGACAAACATGGGCAAAACAAAAGAACTCTCACAAATCCCCCCAACACACACCTGTACATTCCTCTGTTTAGCTTTTAAAGCCCTCCAGGGCCTGCCCCAACCTCTTTTCAGACTCAATATTCTCCTACTCCACCTTCTATAATTCAGGCAAAATGGCCTTCTCTTTCTTTTCACATGACACTCATAATTCCTACTTCCTTGACTATATGTGTCCCATTCCGTCTCCCTTCCTCAGAGAATTCTCTCTATTCTTTCAAGAAACAGTTCAACAATCAGATGATTGTCAGTGCTATGTAATTCTGTAGAGAACTCTTTTTTTTTTTTAATTTGACCAGTTATACATCGAAGCATCTCTTTTTTTCTTAAACATTTCTTTCATTTCTCCTCATTTCAAATTTGTTGGGTTGTTTCATTCTGTTTTACTGAAAATGAAGACTGTACTTTGTCAACAGCTATTTCTGTATCTATTAATATAAGCACATGGGTTTTGGTGCTTTTCTTTCTTATAGAGTTTTTCCTGATATTAAACCACCCTTGCTTTCATTGTATATATTCAATTTAATTAAAGTAAATTATTTTACTCATAAAAAAAGAAACAGTTCAAGCATTACCTTCTACATGAAGCTTTTCCTAACCCTACCCAGGCCCTATAAAATAAAACAACTTTGTATTTATTCTCTTTATATTTATTCTATATATTTCTTTATATTTATTATATCTTTATATTTATTATATTATATATTTATATTATATTATATCTTTCTATTTATTATATATTGTATATTTATATTATATATAAATATATTTATATTATATTATATCTTTATATTTATTATATATTGTATATTTATATCATATATAAATATATTTATATTATATTATATCTTTATATTTATTATGTATTATATATTTATATTATATATAATGGTATTTATATTATATTATATTATATCTTTATATTTATTCTATATTTCTTCTCTGAAAGAATGTGAGTTCCTTGGGTTTAGGAATTGCTTCATTCATTTTTTTCCTATTTACATCATATAGCACAATACCTGACAGATTTTATTTAGTCATTTCAGTTGTGTGTGTCTCTTTGTGACCCTATTTGGGGTTTTCTTGGCAAGGATTCTGGAGTGGTTTACCAGTTCCTTCTCCAGCTCATTTTACAGATGAGGAAACTGAGGCAGACAGGGTTAAGTGACTTGACCAGGGTCACATAGCTAGTGTCAGAGGCCAGATTTGAACTAGAGAAGATGAGTCTTCCTGGCTCCAGGCCTGGCACTGTACCCTTAGTTGTTCATGTGACAAATAATAGATACATAATAAATACTTCTTGACTGATTGATTAGAATTATTTCTCTCAAGTTTCAGATCAAGCACTATTACCTTAAGCATGAAGTCTTTCTTGATCCCTCTCTCACATCCCCAGCTGCTACTGTCTTCCACTAAGATTCCCTTGTATCCATTTTGTGTGTAATTTGTATATATTTCAGTTAGCATTAAATTTCTTAATGAGGGTAGGGACCATTTCATTTCTATCCTGGCACGCAGTAGGCACTCAATAAATGTGTGTTGATTGATTTGTCTCTTTGTCCCAATTCTAGCCTTGCTTATAATACAGGTAGCAACATTCCCCACCCGCCATTTTACAGATGAGGAAAGTAAGACATAAAGAGATTAAATGACTAGTCCAAGACATACAGCTAGTCAGTAACAGATTTAGGAGTTGACTGAGATTCTTTGACTCCAAAATCTTTGCTTTCTGCCAGAAGGTAAAGTGGGAGGAGTTAATTCCATACTGTCACAGATAACCTCAAATTACAGTTGTAGAGATCAAGACAAGATCTAAAAAGAGGCAGGTTTGATTTACTTTGAGTGGTCAATAAAGATAGGGAAAGCTGTCTCTGAAGCAACCAGAAGTCAAAGCACCACATGGGACAGAATGGGCTGCTCAAGAAAGCTGTTGGTGGTAGTGATGGGGTACATAAAGTCACCTAAAACACCCAAATGCAGAGCAACTGATACTTTTATGCTGTCCAGTTGATTGGTATAAACTCTGAATATTTCAGGTACAAAAGCCTCTCCAATGCTTTTCCTTTAGTCCTTGAGGTTTTATATATCTCTGCAATTTTTCAAAACATTTCATGATAACAGCTCATGTCACCCTCATGCCGACTCTCTTGGCCATGTGCCATTACCCTCAACATCCTTCTATGGAAACAGCCAGCAAGACTCAAGGGAGTGACTTCTCTCTTAAATGCTTCCTTCTAAGCATTTAAGCTACTTCTGTCTGTGCTCCCACTTCTGTAGCCATGGCTTCTGTCCATCAGCTTAGTAGTCTGTGCCTGGTTCAGATTTTCCTTTATTATCTCCTGACAGTCACCAAATAGCCAGAAGTTATTACTGTTCTCTGATTATGTAGTTCTTTCAGATTGTTGTCAGTGGCACTGGTCTTCTTGCTGTTCTTCCATCCCAACTCTGTGCATATTTTCGATGGATGTACCTCTTTGCCTGGTATTATCTCTTGCTCACCAATAATGCCTTCTGACTTCTCTGACTTCTTCCAACTCTCACCTTTTGCAAGATGCCTTTCTTGGTTGCCCTTAATGCTAATGCCTTCTGCCTGGTACAATCTACAGTTTACCCAGTACATAGCTGTTTCATGTTTTCTCCCCCATTAAATTGCAAGTTTCTTGAGGATGATTTTTGCCTTTCATTATCTCTCCAGTGTTTTGCATTGTTTAATTGAAATCAATGATCATTTATTAAGTTCCTGCTGCATGTGCTGGGCAGAGTGCTAAGGGCTAAGGATTCAAAGATAAAATGAAAAAGCAGTGCCTTCCCTCAAGAGTCTTCCATTCTCCTTGTTCCCCACCATGCTCAGATAGGCACAGTCATGTGAGATTTTAGCATACATAAGAACCTAACATCAGGGGAGGAAGATGGCAGATATAGGCAGATGCAGGCTTGTTACTCAAGACTTCCATTTTTCTTTCACCTTTCCAAAAGGTATCCTTTTATTTCAAGGGAGCTTTTGTTTCATCCAGGTGTTTGGACACATTTTTTTTTTACTTCTAGTATTTGTCATTCTTTATGGAATGATGTTACCCCATTGGTGCCACCTTCTAATCAAGTGTCTAGCGATCAAGGAAATAGTCCACACTGCTGGAAGCCTGCTCAATAGAGTTAGAAATTCTGCAGTGTTTTCATTGTTTAATCTTCTTAGTATGGGAGCTTCAAGAGAGCAAGGATCAAAGTTATTTGAATGTGTTTAATTTGTAGAATAAAAGGTCCAGAACACTAGAGGCCCTGAAATAGCAATGAGTAATACTGCTAGCTAATTTTGGGTACTGCAATCATGCTAAGGACAGATTTATGAGATGGCTTCGCTCTTTAAAGACTTGTCTTGTTAGTGCCAATGCTCCCTTCCCTGATATATATATATATATATATCAGATCAGATCCGTTTCCATTTAATGTAAGATTCTTGATATTTTTTGGTGTCATGGAGACTTTAGGCAATCTGATGAAACCTAGACACCCCTTCTCAGAATTGTAAACGCATAAAATAGGTAGGATTGCCAAAGAAACCAATTATATTGAAATGTGGTTATCAAAATGTTAAAAAAAAAAAATGAGTGCACAGACACCAGATCAAGAGTCTGTGATTTAATGGGTTTTCTTTGAGAGCTACTAGGGTCAAAAATTCATCCCTCTGTAGCCAACCTGGAGCTGAGCCTCTCTGAACCTGGTCCTTGACAATAGAGTTGCTATCCTGTGTAAGACTTTCTTGGTGCAACCTGATAGAACTTACACCTTACTGACCAAGCCTTTGTGAACATACAGTCACTTCCACGGTGCAATGAACCATCACAGAAAGACTTTAGGAAATGGCTTTTCATGACAATAATAATAATAATAATAGCACTAAGCATTTATATATTTTTATTTTGAGGTTTACAAAGTACTTTCTATATGCTAAAGCCTTTGGTGCTCACAACAACCTGAAACAGATGAAAAAATGAGGAGAAAGGTTGAGTGAATTACCTAGGATCTAATAACTACTAAATGTCCAAGGTGAGATTTAAAATTAAAATTAAAATTTAATTTAAATTTAAAACTTAAATTAACAGAATTTTAATTTTAAAATTAAGATTTTTAGTTAAAATTAATTTTAAAATTAAAATTTTAATTTTTAATCTAAAATTTAAAAATCTTTACCTTCCAGCTTAGAATCAATACTATGCGTTGTTTTCTGAAGCAGAAAAGCAGTAAGGGCTAGGTCATGAGGGTTAAGCGACTTGTCCAGGGTCACTTAGCTAGGAAGTGTCTGAGTTTATATTTGAACCCAGGACCTGGCTCTCAAGCCACTGAGCCAACTAACTGTCCCAAAGGTAGGATTTGAACCCAGGCCTTCATGACACCAAAATCAGTATCTCTATCCATTATAATGGGAAAGACCTTGGCTTTGGAGTTGGATTCAAATTTCACCTCTACTGTTTACTTGTGAACCCTTCAGCCTCACAACCTGGACCTCAGTTTCCTTACTTGTAAAATGAAGGGTTCAACTAGAGGGCTTTTGAGGTTCTTCCTAGCTCTGAATCTCTGATCCTATGAATTGTGAGATTCTAAAAGTTAAAATTGGCTATTCATTCCAGGCTGTGCTCTGATAAAGAAGCATAGCATCTCCACTTGCAGGCTCTTAAAGAAGTTAAATCTACCTTACCCACCAAAAAAGTAACTAAACATTGCTGTTGTTGTTGTTTGTTGTTGTTTGGGGTGGGGGTCCCCATCCATGTGCATATTGCCTCCACTGGGGTGCATTACAGCTCTTATATCCCCAGAGTTGTGCCTGACTTTCCCCAGTGAAATAAGCAGAACCAGGAGAACACTGTATACAATAACAGCAATATTGGATGATGGTTATCTGTGCAAACTTGGCTACTCCTAGCAATGCAATGATCTGGGATAATCCTGAAAGACTTATGATGAGGAATGCTATCCACCTCCAGAGAAAGAACTGTTGGAGTCATCTTTCACATCAGTGTATTTGTTGTTTTATTTTGGGGGTATTGGTTCTGTATGAGTTTGCTGTTACAACAATGACCAATATGGAAGTGGGTTTTGAGTGCTAATAAAAAAAGGAAAAAAAAAATTAAGATCCACTTCCCTTGTTTGATTCTTCAAGTCCTCCTTTAACAAGATGCAGATGCTACTGAGTCACAGACACATTCAGACTCCAACACCTTCTGTGGCTCAGTGGTATTAAATCTTCCTCAATGAAAGGAGAGACTGGAGACAGGATGCATCAAGATAGAATCAATCAACCTGAAGATTGTATCTTGTGCAATGGAGAAACTTTAGCATTCAAGGGACTTGCAAGATAATTGACTCATGGAAAGTTAACCTGTACAGAGTTCTTGAGAGACTGGGTCATTTGCCTATTCACAAACTAGCTCCAGAGAATGGCATGGTGTGTGGACAGTTATGATAACTATTTATCATAATTATCTATTGCCCACAGTAGAGCTAGATGGACTTTCTAATGAGCAATTGGAAAGAAGTGATGGATGTGCACCTCAACAAATGGTGAGCAAAAGGACAAACCATCACTTCTGCCAAAACTTTCTGACCCAAAGAAAGGCTTTGAAAGTGGTAATTCTGGTGAAGGAGATAATATCTATTATGACCAGGCAGTAGGAATGATCCCAGAGGGTAATTGTTTCTTGGCTAGGATTACTACAGAGAATCCTAAATAACTTATTCAACCCCTGGAGAACAAACATAGTCAGTAATGATCCAAAGTTATTAATGATCTCAGTTGCCAAAACCAATGACTTTTTCTCAATCCTCACTTTCCACAGCCTTCTTACAGTCTTTGATGTTGTTGATCACTCCCTCCTCTTCAATTCTCTCATCTCTCTAGGTTTTTGGAACTGGTCTTTCTTGGTTCTTCTCTCTATCTGCTCATTCCTTTTCTGCCTCTTTTGTTAGATCCTCTTCTAACTCATACCCTCTAAATGTAATTGTCCCTCAGGGTTTTTGTTCTGGGTCCTCTTCTCCCTCTCTTCCCCTTCTCCAGATCATCTCCTCAGTTCCCATGGATTTAATTGCCATCTCTAAGCTGATTACTCTCAAATCTTCCTTTCCAGCCCCAATCTCTCTACTGATCTCCAATCTAACTAATTCATCTAATGTTATCTCTAATTACCTTTCAGATGTCGCAAACTGGATTTCCAGCAAACATCTTGAACTCAATCCAAAATAGAATTATCTTTCACCCTAAATCCACCCTACTTCTAATCTCTCCCATTATTGTTGTGGGCAACATCACCCTCCTAGTCCCTCAGGCTTGCAACCTAGTAGTCATCCAGGATTCCTCACAATCTCTAACCTCACCCTGCCTCCCCAAATTCAAGTTATTGCTAAAACCTGTTGATTCCATCTTTCCCTCCTCTGACATTGCCCCCACCCTCTTACAGGCTCTCATCACCTCTCACCTGGACTATCGGATAGCTACTGATGGATCTGCCTGACTCAACCCTTTCCCCACTCCAGTCACCCTCCATTCAGCCACTAAAGTGATTTTTCTAAAATGCAGTTCTGATCACATCACTCGCTTACTCAACGAACTTCAGTGGCTCCCTATCACCAGCAGGATCTTCTGTTTGACATTCAGAGTTCTTCTTAACCCCCTCCTACATGTCTTATATTTTACTCCCTACAATATACTCTTCAATCCAGTGACACTGACCTCCTAAAATATCTGGAAATACTTCCTTTCTCAGCTCTGAGCATTCTCTCCAGCTATCCCCTATACCTGGAATGTTCTCCCTCCTTCACTCTGACTACTGACCTCTCTGGCAACCCAACTAAAATCCTGCCTTTTACAGGAAGCCTTCCCCCAGTGCCTGGTAATTACAACATCTTCCCTCTGTTCATTATTTCCTACTTATCCTGAAAGTACCTTATTTTGTATATGCTTGTTTGCATGTTATCTACCCCATTATATTATAAGTTCCTTGAAGGTAAAGACTGTCTTTTGCTTGCTTTTGAACACCCAGCACTTAGCACAATTCATGGCACACAGTAGGTAAATGTTTATTCATTGATTGATTGATTGATTGATTGATTAAAAAGTACTGATAGCCAACCTGCCCCTCTGTCAAACCAAGTAAAGACCTACCATTCTATAATGGTCCTGATGGTCAATCCAAGCCATCTACTAACTCAGGTATAAGAGCAGAGAGATCAGTCAGAGACAAGGAAATTAGACCCATCAGACAAATCATTAGACTGATTTATGAAGCTTTATAAGAAATGTGAAGGGATAGTTATACATGTGTCTAGATAACAATGCTAGAGATTGTCCAGGGAATGGCTTGCCTATAATTGCCTTCCTGGGAATGCTTGTTAATCAGATTGCTGCCACGTTTGACTGAGTTTTGTCTGATGTTTATACTATAGTAATTAATTTGTTAATTTTATATATATATATATGTATATATATATATACAAGACTAATGCTTATAGGTAAGTGGTATTTTTTATGTAGGTCTATTGATATAGCATTTTTGTTATGGGTAGTTTGCCCTGCTTTGCTTTGTTACTTATAATTAATTGCTCTGTATTATAGATATTCATGTACTCTTGAATTGGGCAGGTTTTATGTCTGGCATGTAACTTGGGTGAGTAGTTACTGTGGTACCCTGGCAGGTGATACTCTGCAAGAGTGCCATGAATATTATTACATGGACTGTGACTGTCAGGGCCCAGGTATTTAATATTTACTAAATATTATTAGCATGTATTTGTCTTCTTGTATTTTCAACAGTATCCTAAATTGGTTCCCTGTGACAACAAGAAAATCACTCTTGTTGCTTTAATTTAAAACACTTATATATTTACTCTGCAAAGGTAGAACGTGAAAGCTTGCCATTCACTGATTGCTTTAAGGGACTGCAAGATATTTTCACCCAGGGAGGAATGTCATCATGCTTACAACCAAGCCATGATCATTTTACTTATAGCTGCATGTGTAGAAAGAAATATGATTCCTTGTTGGCTAAAAATAGCTAAGACTCTGTATACCTCTGTAAGGGACCCAGTTCTTGCTAGAACTCCTTGGAAGAGAGATACATATGATCCCAGAGACACTTTGAGGGAGATACTTCAAAAGAGGACACTTGAGAGAGTACAAAAAGAGGCTCCCTTTGGCTGGTTGGTGCTTTTTGAATGTACCCAAATCCCAGCTTAGTAGATAGACTAAAATCCATCTCTTCAACAAATGGTTATCATTCAGTGCCAGTTACAGAATGTTTGGGTCTCCTCTTAATGAGGAAGCAGTAATCTTCCATTAAAAATCATCCTGCCTTTGTGGAAGCCAACTTAGTCAAGTCCCTTTCACCCTAGGAAAACTCAATTTTTTTAAACTATGGGTGAAGAACTGTGCTAGGCAATCATTGATTTTAATATGAAATATAACCCAGTCCTAGCCCTCAAGGAGCACATAATCTGTTTGGATGTGGGGAATACCATACATATATGGATAAATATGTTGTGTAGTTAAGTATGATCAAAGATTCAGTATGATTTGGGGTGTTAAATACATTCAATACGATCTAATAAAATTTGAGAACAGAATAGTAGATATAAGGGAAGGTTTTACGGGTAGAGAATAATACTATGATCAAAGGCAGGAATTAAGTTCTATATTACATAAAAGAATTGTTATAGGAAAAGAGTATGTATAGTTTGAAGAAAAGAAGACTCAGCTTATGTATATATGTGTTCAGGAGTTGAAACAAGGAGAAACTTGCCTTTATGAAACACAAGAAATGTGCTGGAAAGTAATGGTAATCATTGGTTATTTCCATAAGTGGGGGGTTAATGGTTTTATAGGTAGAATGACACTAGTGTGATGTTGTCATTGTTCAATCCTTTTGGTCATATCTGACTTTTCACAACCCCATTTGGAGTTTTCTTGGAAAAGTTGCTAGAGTGGTTTGTCATTTCCTTCTCTAGCTCATTTTACAGATGAAAAAACCGAGTCAAATAGGACTAAATGATTTGCCCAGAGTCAAACAGCTAGTAAATGTCTGAGGCCAGAACTGAACTCAAGTCTTCCTAACTCAAGGCCAGGCATTCTATCTACTGCTCCATCTAGCTCTGCCTCAGTTTCCCTATCTATAAAATGGAGATAGCAATAGCACAAACCTCACGGGGTTGTTTTTTTAATCCTTACCTCCTGTCTTAGAATCAGTATTAAATATTGATTCCAAGGCAGAAGAGCAGTAAGGGCTAGGCATTTGGGGTTAAGTGACCTGCCCAGAAAGTGTCTGAGGCTAGATTGGAAACAAGGATCTCCCAACTCCAAGTGCGGCTCTTTATCCAATGAGCCACCTACTTGTCCCAAAGGATTGTTTTGAGAGTCAAATATGATAACATATACCAAGGACTTTGCATGTCTTGAAGCACTATATAAATACTAGCTATTATTATTGTTTGATAGTGCCTGAAGCCCTCCCAGCCCTAAATATATTATCCAATAGGCAAGAACTCAGTAAACCTGATTCTTGAGAAACAGAAATTTAAGGAGTACCTTAATCTCTAGAGCTGTGTCGAGGAGAACAAGAGCAGGAGCCCAGGATATATGTGCCCTCCTGCTAAAAGGGGGACTATGGAGTCCCCAACACCCTCTATAACCTTGTTCATACAAAAAGAGCCAATTCCCTCCCTCATCCTTGTGGAGTCATAACTAATTCAAGCTCTATAAGTGAATCTCTAACCAGTGCATCAGGACTATCTGAGAACAGGTCCTCCAGGGCCCCATCAGGCTTCCCAAGATGAGTCAACAGGATCTTCTAAACTGTTTAAGCTAAAAAAAAAACCAACTTTATCAACACTCAAAAAGTTGAGATGTGACCTTACTGCCTAAGGAGCCATTTTCCTCATTTACACTTCCCAAGAATCTATCTAATATTATGTTTTGAAAAAATTTCTCCTGCTGTTGAGAGGAAATCTTCTTCTGAAAAAAAGAAAACAGACCAGAAGTTTCTCTCGCTGGTTTGGAGCAGGTCTCATGACTACATTTTTTCCTGCCTGACAAAACAGTTTCCAATGACTTCATGGCCAGCAACTGTTAGTCATAGGGTACCTGCTGTGGATGGAACATGGCCCTAGCTGCCAAACTAAACCCAACAGACTAATTTAATTACATGGCCCAGAGTATAACATTCCCGGCTGGGGAAGAAGCTTCCAGCCACAAAAGTTGCGCCTTCTCTCACATAGGAATTTGGGAATTGATGGTGATTGTTACCTCCAGTCTTGTCTAATGGAGAAATAACATATACAAATACTTTTAAACTTTGTCTTCTGCCTTAGAATTGATACTGAGTATTGGTTCTAAGGCAGAAGAACAGTAAGGACTATCCAAAAGTGGTTAAATAACTTACCCAGAGTCACACAGCCAGGAAGAGTTAGAAGCTAAATTTGAATCCATGACCTCTAATCTCTAGGCCTGGCTCTCTATCCACTGAGCCACTCAGCTGCTATAAAGGGTAACATAAACCCTTGTATTAATTGATATAAATATCAATAGTTGTTGGTGGATAGGCTCTTAAGTTGGATTTGATCCTATTGTTCACAGTTGGAAAAAATGGCTGGTCTTGGAAATGAAAGAAAAATCTGCTCAGACTGGTTAAACAAACAAAAACCTATTTATTGAACTATAATAATGTGTGGAAAGGAAAGGAAAAGGAAACAGAAAGGTAATTATAGGAGATATAATTCCCTATAACTAATCAATACTAATCTATATCCCCCCAATTTCTAATCCTCACGGGTTTGCTTCTTGATCACCCAAGAAGTGATCCTCCTTAAATTCTACACTACCACTTTCTACCTACCCCCAAATCTAACTATCTATCTTATTCTAATATATAGACGTATATTGATTAATCTCCTTTAACTATGAACAAGTAAAAAGCTGTATTCCCTAACTGACCCAAAATGGCCGCTAAGGATCAAAAATTGGCTTCCTCTCTCTTCACAACAGGGTTTGTTGTTCAGGATCAAAGTGGCTTTCTTGACTCTTTACAACAAGAGTTGTTAGAATTCAAGATGGCTTTCTTTCACTCTGCTCAACAGGAGTTAGACCTCATGCTGGATCAGGAATAGCCACACAGCTCCTCCTGCTGGAAGCAGCTTCTCCCTTCTGGGAGAACTGTTCTCCAAACAGACCATTCTCTTTCTACCTGCAAAGATCTTCATGTGAGGTTTCCCAGTTAAGTTTAACCAAACTCCTAGCTGATCTTCTCCAGAGAAAATCACAAACCACCTCTCCAGACAAGTTGAAACCAGTGAGAAAGTGTGGCAGTTATTCCCACTCTCCTCTCCTTTGGATCACTGGGAATTCTATATCCATCATCTCCTGAACATTCCTTTCTCTGAGTTAAGGGGCCCAGCACCCTTCAAGACCACTCTCTAGCCAACCATCTATTTCTAATCTTAAGAATCTCTAATTACTTATTACATTCCCCACTATGGTTCCTTGAAAAGTAACAAAACTTTCTCAAAGGAACCAATTCACCTAGCTAAACTATTCTACAACTATGCTTAACTAGACTATCCTATGTTAAAGGCAGAGAAAGAATTAAAGGGAAAAGAAAAGTGAAAGTAAGGAAAACTTTGCAAAGCTGCAAATCAAACATTACAATTTAAAAAAATCTAAATGAAAACAGTTGCAATAACAAAGCAACAAAATAACACTTTGTAACCTGCACTATTACAGAAAACAAAATTCTATCTAAAGATAATACTTTAAAATTCACCTTAAAAATACTATGAAAGGATAAACAAGCCAAACTTTAGCTATTCTAATTAAAAAAATTCTATCTAAGGATAAAAATTCCAAATCATCTTATAACACTATAGAAGAAAAAACCCCAAACTATAATTATTCTACTACAGAAAAAAATCCTATCTAAAAATAATTCAAACTCAACTCACAACACTATGCAAACAAAACCTTGCAAGAAACTTATTACACAAAAATATTCATACCTACAAAAATACTTATTTACATTCTTCACTGAAGTCACCTTTTAGGAAGATTATAAAAATCCCCTCTGTGATGGGTAGAAAACCTCTGTAAGGTGGATATAAAATCCCTATGAATGAATTAAGTTATCTCTTATATTATTATACATTAAGTATTATACATGGTAGCTATTTAGAACTTTGTGACATCCCTATTTGATATGCTGTGTATTATATTAATGAGAATTATTTCTAAGCCCTAAACTTTTATACTTGCCATTTATAGCTTAATACAAACCTCTTGATTCAAACCTTTTCCATTCAAATGCACAGTTTAGTGTCTTTTAGAGCTCCAGTCTTCAATCTTCAGCCTTCAGTCTACTTGCAAAAAGTCTGTGTTGCCAGTTTCCTGTTGATTGTAGCAATATTCATGCAATGTTTATGCAATGTGTTTTTGCAAATAATGCATTGCCCTTCAGAAACAGTGTCAGTAGCCATTCCATTTTCCTTTTTCCGTTGTTCTTGGTGTTGTTGTGTAGATTTTTATCATATTGTTGATGTGAGGTTGTCCTTGTCTGTTGCAGTCCTGCTGTTGTTGTATTGATTTTTGTCTCCTCATTCTTGATTACTCTCTTCTCCTGAAGAATCAACTGTTGCAACCTTTTTGACATGTGAACAGTGAATCCTGCTTGCCTTCATTCCTATTTTTACTGTAGTAGGTGTTGTTAATAATAATTGAAACGGACCAAGTCAGGCTGGTTATGTAGCTCCTGTTCTATCAAAGCTTTTTATGTATACAGTGTCCCCAGGATTTATATTGTGCAATGTAAAGTCAATAGGTCCAGCTTGTACTATCACCCCCAGTTCTTGCAGCTCCTTGATTCATGTTTGTAATTGTCTTATGTACTCTGCAATAGTTGTATTTCCACCCAGCAATGAAGTATACACAGGATTGAAACTCTTTGATTGTAATGGTGAGTGTCCAAATAACATTTCATAAGGATATATGTGGAGACCTCCTGTGGGTCTGGTTCTTATGTAAAACAAGGCTAAAGGCAAAATGTTTGGCCATTTTAAAATGTGTTTCTGTGCAAAGTATTCCTACCATGGTCTTGATTTCATGATTTAACCTTTCCACTTGCCCAGAATTCTGTGGATGGTAAGGAACATAAAACTTTGGTGTTATTCCCAGATTTCTATATATTTCCTTCTGGGAGAACTGTTCTCCAAACAAACAATTTCTTTCTGCCTTCAAAGATCTTTGTGTGAGGTTTCCCAGTTAAGTTTAGACAAACTCCTAGCTGGTTTTCTCCAGAGAAAATCACAACCTCTCCAGACAAGCTGAAACCAGAGGGAGAGTGTGGCAGTTATTCCCACTCCCCTCTCCTTCAGATCACTGGGAATTCTATACCTATAATCTCCTGAATATTCCTTTCTCTGAGTTAAGGGGCCCAGCACCACTCAAGACCATCTTTCCAACCAACCATCTATTTCTAATTTTAAGAATCTCTAATTATTTACTACACTACCCCACACTATTTTTTAAAAGAGAAGACAAAGCTGAAATTTATGTGGTCATAGTCTCTTGATGCTCGCATACCACCTCCTAAAGATTTACAATATTCAATTCTACATATTATAGTTTCATTTATATCCCAAGATCCTCCAAAGAATTCTGAGTTCACATAGACTGGATTTAATCCTAGGGGGCCTTGACCCCTAACAGCACCAGGTTCCTCTCTTTGGCTCATACTCCTTCTAAGGAAATAGCTAAAATAAGTAGAAAAAAAGCTAAAATAAAGCTTAGGAATGGTTAAATTCTAGGTTTCCTCAATAGTGGGTGATAGAGTCCCTAGCTCCCACTTACAACCATGATTGAACCATTGGGGTGGGAAGTATGGGGCAGCCTTTATGTCATTCACTACATACAATGCCCTAGACACAAAGCATTTAAGAACACTCAGGAAAAAATAAGAAGATAAATCACTGAAGTAGCCCACCAGACTTACTGGAATCCCTATGGAACACACTATGAGGGACTGCTAACTAAATATTCCCCAATGTATCCTCCATTAGGCTGGGAGTTTCTTGAGGGCAGGGACTCTGTTTGGCTTTTCTTTTTATGTCTAGGGCACATCCCAGTGCCTGGCACCTAGTAGGTGCCTTAATACTGGGTGACTACCTCCTTGACCTTAGACTTATCTGAGCTACTCAGATCTATCATGGAGGACTGACAAGGACCAAATCTCCTGAGTGCTTGCGTCATGACTTTTATCCTTCAGCTACAGGGTATTACTCTAATGGAAGCCTTCTCCCTGATGAGGTCCAGTGCCCCAAGTTTGACCTTAGGAACTCAAATTTGGAAAATCTTCATTTGCATGGATAGTCTCATTTCTGACTGATGCCCAAAAAAGGAAATAGAAATAAGTCCTTGAATTTCTCCCTCAGTCAACTTGGATAAGTCATGTGTTTCTAGACAGCTAACTATTGTGAAAGGATTGTATTGACTTTCAGCTAGGAAGACCTGAATTTAAATCCAGCCTCAGACCTATAATAGTTGTATAACTCTGTGCAAATCACTTTGTTTTTCCGCATCTCTGTTTTCTCATCTACAAAATGGAGATAAGAATAGGACCTACCTCACAGGGTTGTTCTGAGCAGTGAAAAAGGAGCTATATGGAAAGTGTTTTACCAACCATAAAGAGCTATGTATCAGTGAATGTTGTCAGTTATCATGGGCTTCTCCTGCAAGCCCACCATTGTTTGTTCCTGGGGATGACCAAGGGAAGGAATTCTTCTCACTCCTATTAAACTCCAGGCTAGGAACATCAGGGAGAAAATATGCAGGGGGAAAAAAGGAGCTGTGCTATTTGGTAATTTGCTCTTAAAGATCCCGAGGGATCTTTGCTGATGATTCATGTATGTCCTTAATTGTGAACAACAAGGGAGGAATAAGGTTTGGCTTTGATATACAGAAAGGACAAGATCCATGCCCTAGTCCAAAAATGCCAGGCTTTCTCCTAGCTGGAAATGGAGCTAAACTGAGGAAGAGTCACATGCTTTTACTGTATTGATTTTGGGTAAAATTCTCAAAAGCCAGAAGTAAACTGGTTCTGGGATTTTCCTTCTGATCCTTGTGTTCAGCTGAGTTAGGGTACCATTTTGCTGTCTGCAATAGCTCAACTCTTGGTGCCAGGAGGATTTACTTATTTATCCATTCTCCCTGACTCCATGCTATTCAGAGAGAACTCTGGATGAGAGAAATCAAAGACAAGAATTGCCTAATGGGAAGAGAGGGGAGAAGGGTTGTCTGGTCCTAGCTGGAAATGTCCTAGTTCCAAAAGGAGAAAGGAGAAGTGAAAGCATTTTTCTCCTTTTCCCTTTCCCTTCGACTTTACTTCCAGGTAGGTATGAATGTTACATTATTAACTATTTATGATCCGAAGCTGGATTAGTTGGAATAATTCCATAATTCAGAAATTATGGAATGTTGTGAATAAACTGGCTTCCTTACATTTTTATGAGATTTTTTTTAAGACTTGAAAGTGGGGGAAAGGAAACATTCCAAAAGCATCTGTCATAAAACATTTCAATGAGTTAAGTGTAAATGAATCAGAAACATAAGGATTAAATTTCTTTTCAAATAAAAACAGGCTTCAAAATTAAAAGGGGAGGTCGGAGGACTGTTGGCAAAAATGTAACTTTTCTTCTGGCCAAAATAAGACTGGGGGAGGGGGTATTAATTTGCACCATTTAATAAACTCAAGATGTAAATAGACTCACCCTTCCCTTTGGGGGATTTAAAACAGGCTCTCTTCAAGGACAAGGGTTGTGTTATTCTTCTCTTTGACACATGTAGATTTTGTTGCTGCCAAAAGCAGTTTCTGTTAACTGGTAGACTGATGACTATTCCTGTCTTGCTGTATTAAATAACCCACTCAGGAAGTGAGTTGGACACTCTTAATTGAACTCTTCAGTTGAAAATTTCCACTGGAGCTGTTGCTGGTAACTGACATTTTGTGATATGGGCATGGTTGTCTAGCTGACTTCCCCAGCAGCTTAGGTCCTCCTCCTCCTCCTCCTAATTTTTAGAGGAGGGACTTTCCAAGCATCCAGAATTGTCTATAGTTGGAGATGGGGGGTG
Source organism: Gracilinanus agilis (assembly GCF_016433145.1). Lineage (NCBI taxonomy): Eukaryota > Metazoa > Chordata > Mammalia > Didelphimorphia > Didelphidae > Gracilinanus > Gracilinanus agilis. Next base: position 669,638,328 of record NC_058132.1, on the reverse strand, counting down.
GGGGAAAACAGGAGTGGAAGCCAAGGATAATGATTTTTTTTAACATCAATGTCTCATGAAGAAAGTCTACTGAGGCATGATGGGGTGGGGCTGTCTGAATTGGTGGCAATAGAGCCCGTACTGATGAAATCATAGATCCCTGAATTAATGAAATAATATCAGAGATGAGTCAATCTCAGCTGGTCCAGGAGCTAGGCTACCCCTAGGGAGGAGTGTCGGATGGAATGAAGCTCACTTCATGAACACCCCAGACCAGACACTTTTGTAGAAATGAAATTAGTTTAAAATGAGCATCAAGTACAGTTTTAAAAGGAAAAGAGGTGTGTATATATATATACACACATATATAATACATATATATTATCCACACACATATACAAGTACAATATAAATAGAAAAAAATTTTTAACTCTGTAAAATTATAATGACCAATTATTCAGCCCTGAGGCAGAGATAAAAAATGCACTTCCTCTTCTTTCTCTGCAGAGATGGGAGCCTCTGGGCAGGGAACATCACATATATAGTCAGATACAACTGATGAGTTGATTAGTTGTGTTGAAATGTTTTTCTTTCTTTTTTTTTTTCCTTCCCACTTCCATATTGGTCATTGTTGTAAGAGCAAAGTCATACATAACCAAAACCCCCCAATAAAACCAAAAGGACACTGATGTGAAAGACAACTCCAACAGTTATTTCTCTGGAGCAGGGGTTCTTTTCAAAACCTTCGATGACCTCATTCTCATGCTGTGTGCTCATGCCCAGCATTCTGGTAAAAGCATTTTAGGACCCTCCCTCTAATAGGTGAGCCTCTTTTGTCCTGATGTACTCTGGGATTATGGAAACCCTTTAGGTGGAGGCCCCTTATACATGCATATATGTTGGCACTGTGTGTAATTTGTCCAAGAGTTCAAATCTCAACCCATTCAGACCTCTTCACCTTATCCACTCATAACAGTGTTGGAAACCTTCCTTTAGTCTTTTTTAAACATTCCTTTAATGTTTAGCATTCCATTTTTAACATATCAATACCACACTGATTAACAATACAGTACTTGGATTATCCACTTAATGTCTTATCCCTCAGTCTTGCTTCTAGACTTCTAGCCTGCCTCTTTCTGTCATTGTATTTTCCCCAAATGAGATCCTTTTGGGCACTTTTGCAAACAAGTCAGGTAACAGACTATAGCGATTTTGCTTCCTCTATGTATCTCTCCATTTCCTTTCTATGGAATTGACTCTTTGGAGATGGCAGTGTGCCAGGATTCATGGCCATCTAGCATCATTGGAAGATAGGAAGCAACTCAATAGAAACACAATTGGTGTTCAAAGGATGGTTTTATGAGTCAGAGATAAGCAAGGGAATGCAAGGGCAGTGTCTGGAGGATCTTACCCATTAAAGGAAATGTCTCTTCTGTTTAGACTGTGAACAACAAGAACTTGGCTATATCTGTTATCTAAGTAACAGCCCAATTAATTGTAGAGAGGTTCATTGCTGATATACATGTTTCCAGGAAAGAGCACTAGTTCTGAAGACAGAGGCTCTGAATTCCAATCCTACTTTTACTGGTTGGTACTTATATATCCTTGGGCACATCCCCCCACCTCACTCTGGGCTCTTTTACGATCAAGTTGGGCCAGGTGGCCTCTTGAAGTTAATGTTGGCTACATGGTGATGAGCTATTTGACCTTGGTAACCCATGAAATAAATGGAAATACAAAATGGTGCTTGCTGAATGTTGAGTGGCCTCCTTCTACTTCAGCAGGGTGTGTAAAAAAAAGCAGAAAGGAGACAGATGGTGATGAGGTAGCCTTCTCACACTGGAAGATTCTACTGCTTTCTTTAAAAATAGTTATTCCTTCCCACAACCTCCATTTTAAGAAAAGAGCTCCACCTTTATTTAGACCATCTATATTCTCACCTTCATTCCTCTCTGGGCAATATTCTAAATTCTCTTGGATTCCTTTCTTTATCATTTCCCCAGAAGCCTTCTCATCCGGAAAAATTCTTCAACCCCTATGGCCCCTTCCTCTGATTGGCTGATTCTTCCCAGGATCTCTTTTTTAAGGAAGGACCTCCAAACAATCTAAGTCCTTTTCTTCCTTCTTTCCTTTTTGTTTGTTTCTTCCTACCTTCCTTCCTACCTTCCTTCCTACTTTCCTTCCTACTTTCCTTCCTACCTTCCTTCCTTCCTTTCTTTCTTTCTTTCTTTCTTTCTTTCTTTCTTTCTTTCTTTCTTTCTTTCTTTCTT
>NC_058132.1:669614753-669631651 GCF_016433145.1 Gracilinanus agilis | reverse complement strand
CTTTCTTTCTTTCTTTCTTTCTTTCTTTCTTTCTTTCTTTCTTTCTTTCTTTCTTTCTTTCTTTCTTTCTTTCTTCCTTCTTTTCTTTCCTTTCTTTTTGTTTCTTTCTTTCTCTTTCTCTCTCTTCTTTCTCTCTTTTTAATTTAAGAAAATTCAGAGGAATTCTGGGAAGATGGTGGCATAGAAGCAGCAAGGCTCCAGACCTCCATAAAAACCTTCACCACCAATCAAGGACAAAGGGCTCCGAGGGAACAGAAAACCAAATCTGACAACAGAACAGCACTGGGGATTCCCCAGCTGAACCCAACTTAAAAGGTATTTGGAAAAAAGGAGGAAAAAAAAGCCTGAATTCTTGGTACTGTCTGAGGGGGGCGGGGGGGGGGGGAAGAAAGGAGGAAGATCCCAGGTCCCTTCCACCTAATGTGCTGAGTCTCCAGCGGATCCTGGAATCTCTGGATGGGCTGGGGCTCAAGTCCAAGTATACTTGTCAGATCTCTGGGAAAGGAAAGATTTTAAAACCAAGCAAAAGTTAGAAAAATTACAAAATGTAAAATAAATAATTTTGATTACATTAAATTAAAAAGGTTTTGTACAAACAAAAACAATGCAACAAAATCAGAAGGAAAACAACAAACTGGGGGGGAAATCTCTATAATAAAAAACTCTGACAAAGGTCTAATTACTCAAATATACAAGAAACTAAATCAATTGTACAAAAATTAAGCTATTCTCTAGTTGATAAATGGGTAAGGGACATGAATAGGCAATTCTCAGATAAAGAAATCAAAACTATCAATAAGCACATGAGAAAGTGTTCTAAATCTCTAATAATTAGAAAAATGCAAATCAAAACAACTCTGAGCTACCACCTTACACCTAGAAGACTGGCTAAAATGACAACAGGGGAGAGTAATGAATGTTGGAGGGGATGTGGCAAAATTGGGATATTAATGCACTGCTGGTGGAGTTGTGAACTGATCCAACCATTCTGGATGGCAATTTGGAACTATGCCCAAAGAGACCTAAAGGAATGGTTGGCCTTTGATGCAGCCATAGCATTGCTGGGTTTGTACCCCAAAGAGATCATAGATAAACAGACTTGTACAAAAATATTTATAGCTGTGCTTTTTGTGGTGGCAAAAAACTGGAAAATGAGGGTATGTCCTTCAATTGGGGAATGGCTGAACAAATTGTGGTATATGCTGGTGATGGAATACTATTGTGCTCAAAGGAATAATAAACTGGAGGAATTCCATGTGAACTGGAAAGACCTCCAGGAATTGATGCAGAGTGAAAGGAGGAGAACCAGGAGAACATTGTACACAGAGACTGATACACTGGGGTAAAATAGAATGTAATGGACTTCTGTACTAGCACCAATGCAATGACCCAGGACAATTCTGAGGGATTTATGGGAAAAAAACTCTATCCACATTCAGAGGAAGAACTGCAAGAGTGGAAACACAGAAGAAAAACAACTACTTGAACATATGGGTTGATGCGGACATGATTGGGGATGTAGACACAAAACTACCACACCAATGCAACTATCAATAATTTAGAAATAGGTCTTGATCAATGACACATGTAAAAACCAGTGAAAATGTGCATTGGCTATCGGGAGGTGGGGGTGGAGGAGGTGGAGAGGACAGTAAGAACATGAATCATGTAACCATGGAAAATTTTTCTAAAAAATAAAATTAAAAATATATATATATAAATAAAAAGGGGATACTACAACAACAACAAAAAAGACAATTCAGACTGTCCAAGTACATTCAGTTCTTTTTCTGGCCCCTGTTCTAATGGTCCAGACTTCTTTTTCCATCATGTTCCTTCCCTCCCCACCCTGCCTTTCAGCTCTTTTATGCATTGTGTCCTCCCATTAAAATATAAGCTTCTCAAGGTCAGGGATCTTCTTTCTTTCTGCCTGTATTTGCATTCCTAACATTTAGCACAATACCTGATACATGGTAAGCACTTAATGAAATTTTGATGTTGACCCTTCAAGGATCACTTTAGATGGTCTGTCATGCATTGGGACAGCCTCCTTGTCTTGTTTTCCAACATCAAATCCTGATTGTCACTGATGGGGCAAGAGCATAAGAGTGGCTGGAGAGCAGGGGAGGAGGAGGAGGTAGGGGGCCATAAAGGCAATTGAACTAAATGTTCTCTTGGGTTCACTGAGCTCCAACTTCCATGAATTCTGAAACCTTCAGCAATAAGAACCTGACTGGGTTCCCAAATATTCAAGAAAAGGTCAGGGATATGGTGACTACTGAATTCCACTGGACTTTTTCTTTTTGTATTTTAAAAGAGGGCCCTGCATGGATAGCTTTCCTCTAGGGAGATTCTCTGGTTATATTTGACCTGGTTAAATCTTATCTCTCCACATCCCCAGTGGCTGGACAGCTTGGTATTTTGAACACAGAGATTGCTAAAGGGCATTGACTGGGGCAGATTTTTACCATCATATGGTAGGATCATAGGACTTAGAACCCTCAGAGGTCATCCAGTCCAATCCTCTTATTTACAGATAAGAAAACTGAGGCTTAGAGAGAAATGACTAGATGAAAACTGCATTTCTAAAGAGCTTGTTTTAGGGGAAGTCAAATGGCTTGGTAGATTGATGGAGAATCAGGCCTAGAGTAGGGGTTCAGATCTGGCCTCAGACACTTGCTACTTGGGCAAATCACTTAATCCCAGTTGCCTAGCTCTTACCACTCTTCTGCCTTGGAACCAATATTTACTATCAATTCCAAGACAGGTAAGGGTTAAAAAAAAAAAGAACCTATTCTAAACCACCCCTCCATTTTCAAACATACTGATAGGAGCTAGCATCAGAATATCTGAGACATTTCCATCTCTTTCAGGATGTAAAGGCATCCCTTCCACATCACAAAGGTTAGGGACATAGCACCACTGTTACCCAGAAGATATTTATAACATTTTTTGGTCCTTCTGTCCTACCAGAGGAGAAGTCTGAAATGTTTCTTTTTTTTCTTCTTTGAGGTGTTGACAGCAATTATGTATATTTATGGTACTAAAAATAAAATATGTTGGTTATACAATACTATACATATATTTTATGCATTTCTGGACTTCCAAGCTTTTTTATTAAACATTTATTAATATTTATTTTTTAGAAAAGTTAACGTGGCTACATGATTCATGCTCCTACTTTCCCCTTCACCCCCCGGCTCCCCCCTCCCATAGCTGATGCGCATTTCCCCTGGTTTTATCATGTGTCCTTGATCAAGACTTATTTCCAAATTGTTGGTGGTTGCATTGGTGTGGTAGTTTCGAGTCCACACCCTCAATCATGTCCACCCCAACCCATGCGTTCAAGCAGTTATTTTTCTTATATGTTTCCTCTCCTGCAGCCCTTCCTCTGAATGTGGGCAGCATCTTTACCATAAATCCCTCAAAGCTGTCCTGGGTCATTGTATTGCTGCTGGTACAGAGGTCCATTACATTCTATTTTACCACAGTATATCAGTCTCTGTGTATAGAGTTCTTCTGGTTCTGCTCCTTTCGCTCTGCATCAGTTCCCGGAGGTCTCTCCATTTCGCCTGGAACTCCTCCAGTTTATTATTCCTTTTAGCACAATAGTATTCCATCACCCGCATATACCACAGTTTGTTCAGCCATTCCCCAATTGAAGGACATACCCTCGTTTTCCAGTTTTTTGCCACCACAAAAAGTGCACTTCCAAGCTTTTTTGTGTTGCCTGTTGGCCTTCTTGTGTCATCTGCGGCTTCCACAAAACTACCCCCAAATTCACATTTAATTTCTTATGCTGACCTACATATAGGAAATAGCAATAGGGAAAGTCGCCATGTGGAAGGGATCCCCGTGTTTTTAGACAGGCTATATTTCAAAACCCATTATTACTCAGAATTACATCTTATTTTTTTAACTAATTAATTTTTTAAAAACTCTTACCTTCTGTCTTAGAATTAATACTGTGTATCGGTTCCAAGGCAGAAGAGCGGTAAGGGCTAGGCAATGGGGGTCAAGTGACTTGGCCAGGGTCACACAGCTGGGAAGTGTCTGAGGCCAGATTTGAACCCAGGACTTCCCATCTCTAGGCCTGGCTCTCAATCCACTGAGCTACCCAGCTGCCCCCCAGAATCACTTCTTATAATGGAGAGAGCATCCCAAGTAGGCAACAAGCATTTAGTGTGTGCTTATTATAGGCAAGGCTCTATGATAAATGCTGGAAACAAATACGAATGGGGCAGAAGGAAGAAAAGTTAATCCCTGACCTCCAAGAGCTTACATTCTAATTGAGGAAGACAATAAGGAAGGTGAAATGAAGAAATAAAAGTATTATGAGGGGATGTGGTACAGAGAATCTGAAGCAGAGCTTGAAAAAGAATGAGGACATGGCCAGTCTTACTGAAAATGATGGTTCTGGGGAGCCAGTTAATCAGAGGGAAGGGCCATGGAACAGAATGTCCTTCTGGTATAAGAAGTCCAGGGGTGGAATGAACTTCTAAGGTAAAGAGGCTTCTGTGGAATGGTGGAGAAAGTCTATAGAGACCAGAGTGAAGACTAAAGAGGAACAAGTGAGGGCTACTTGTTATGGGATTTAAAAGAGCACTAGGTAGGATCCCTTCACCCAAAATATCAACTCTATTGCATGTCATTTCATCATTAGAGATTCATTCCTTTATACTATTGTGCTGAAAGGAATAATAAACTGGAGGAATTCCATGTGAACTGGAAAGATCTCCAGGAATGGATGCAGAGTGAAAGGAGCAGAACCAGGAGAACATTGTACACAGAGATACACTGTGGTACGATTCAATGTAATGGACTTCTCTACTAGCAGCAATGCAATGATTAGGACAATTCTGAGGGATTTATGAGAAAGATGCTATCCACATCCAGAGAAAGAACTGCGGGAGTAGAAACACAGAAGAAAAACAACTGCTGATCACATGGGTCGATGGGGATATGACTGGGGATGCAGACTCCACGATCACCCTAATGCAAATATTAATAATATGGAAATAGGTCTTAATCATAACTCATGCAAAACCCAGTGGAATTGCTCATTGGCTGCAGGAAAGGGGTGGGAGGAGGGGAGGGAATAAGCATGAATCATGTAACTATGGAAAAATATTCTAAATTAATTAAATAAAATTGTTTCAAATAAAAAAAGATTCATTCCTTTAGGCTCTAAAGGATGTTAACATCAGCATATCATAAGAATTTTAAGTCACAGGATAAATATATCTAGAGTTAGGAAGGACCTTTTAGTCCAACCCCTTCATTTTATTTTATTTTATTTTATTTTATTTTATTGAAAAAGACTCTATCTCCAGCAGATTAGAAGTGCCTCAGCCACTCAAGAACCCAATCTCACTGAGACTCATCAAAGAAGCTTTGACTTGATCAGTTAATGACCTGAGCCAGTTTGGTCCTCCTTAGACAGCTTAGCAGCCCTCTGGCACTTCTCAGGGCTCCGCCATATTGATGCTAGATTGAATGTTCCACTTTAGTGTTATCATAGTCAGCCACCCTCAGGAGCAGTGATCCCAAGCATGTGCAAACATGCCTAGCCAACCTCCTCATTTTACAAATGAAGAAACTGAGGTTCAAAGAGGCACATGATTGACCTGTGGTCCTTGCCACTGGGTCTAGCAGTCTATCCAATATGCCATTTCTCAAACCCATTATAAATGAACAGATTATGGAGGTACATCGGAAGACAAATTGAGACCCTTTGGGAATATCAAGATACGTGAACAATGTATGTGTTTTGGAAATGTGGGAAGGAGAAAGAAGGGCACTGAAAAGGATGAGAACCAAAGCCAAAGTTGATTTCAAAATTTTGCCTCAGGCTGTCCCTGATGTTGGATTCCATTCTGCTAAATATTAAACAGAGGCCGAGGTAGAGAACCTGGGGAGCTCCTTCTGTTTTTGTTTATTTAAAACATGCACATCTTGTACACTGCGTGGGAAGGAATAAAATATACAAGGTACAAACTTTTGGATACCAGTCAAAAATAACAATCTAACATTTAAGGACCCAAGATTATCTTAAAAAGACAGGAGACTGACTGCTCAATGAAGCCTAAAGCAAAAGTACAGTCTGTATGTCAATAAACCAGATCAGTAACTAGGCCAGGGTGACCAGAGCTCTGTCCCAAGGTACCAAACTTGAGAGTGGTTTGAGCATCATTTCAGCAGCGTAGAAACTCCTTAGAACCAAGTTATGGACTAATTGAGCTTAATTTTGAGTTAGTGAAAAAAGTTAAAATAGGAAACTATCAGAGAGCACCATTCTCCACTACATGAGCTCCTTCCCAGTCTAGTCTCATCCACTTCTTTCTGTTCCTTGCAATCATCTCATATTATTTTCCCAGAACTGCATTATTGCCCATCTCCCCTCGATTGAACCGAGTATGCATTTTGTGCTTCCTGCTCTGGTCCCAAAAATTGCTTGTTATGACTGCAATAACCTCTGTCTCAACTGAGTAAGGAGGCTGATTGATGTTCCATAGATAAAACCGTCCCTTTCTGTTGAAAGAAAAAAAAACCTGCCTCATTTCCCAGGAGACCTCAGAATCAGAAATATCAGAAATCAGAAACATCACATACATTTATCAGGTTCTGGCCATGGTCCAGAGGTGGTATGGAACAAAGTGAGCCTGACATGCCCACAGTCTGAAATGTCTACTCCATAAAACAAAGACATTATAGCTGATAGATTTATCCCTTGGCATGAAGACCCTTCTCTCCCATGGAGGCATTGCTAACCAGTCCCAAGAGAAGGCTTGAAACCTTGCAAGGTGAGTTACATGCATTATCACATTTTGCTCTGATGTCCCATCCAAGGAAAAACATGCTCCTGGTCTCTCAAGGAAGATGCCAGCCCAGTTCAATCCCTGGCAGGTCCTAGCCACCTGGCTCTGAGCCTTCTATCGTCCCAGAACCAACTTATCCAAACACGCCAAGGCTCTCCATCTAGTGCCCAGGTGAGGAATTTCTTCTGCCATCACAGCTGCTAAGAAGAAATGAGTTTATGGTCCAATAAGATTATTCACTAACAAAAATGAATAATATGAAAATATATATTTGTGTGATAATGCACCTATAATCCAGATTGAATTGCTTGTCAGCTCCAGGAGAGGGAGCAAAGATGAGAGGGAGACAATTTGGATCATATAACTTTGGAAAACTTATGTGGAAATTTGTGATTAAAATAATTATTTTAAAAGAATGAGTTTACATGTATGTAGACTTTAAGATTTGTATTCATAATCTCATTGATCACCACAGAAACCTTGAAAGGTTTTTTTTTCAGTTTTTTTTGTCATTTGGCCAGCTCCCTGAAGTTTGGGGTACAGCATAGACAAAAGTCGGGCAGAAATGAGGCTGTGCCATGGAGTTAGTTAGACTTCACTCCAATCTCTATGAACTTTCTCCTCCATTCCACTGAAGCCTCTTCACCCTAGATGTTCATTCTACCTCTGGATTTCTCATCCTGGAAGGACACTCTGCTGCATACATGGCCCTTCCCTCTGATTGCCTGGCTCCTCAGAACAACCATTTTCAGAAAGACACCCAGGCTGGCCATGTCCTCATTTTTCATTTTACAGGCAAGAGAATGGAGATTCAGAGTGACTGACCAATGGTCACACAGCTAGGAAATGACAGAAGCAGGACTGAAACTCAGACTCCTCTTGACACTGAATCCAGCATTTTTCTACAATTTTTCACTTGGGACTAGTGATCTACAGTATAATTAGGCAGAGAGTAATCCTGGTGAGGGCACCAGCTTCTATTTCTTTCTGAAGGTATCTAACAACCTTTTATTAAGGCATGGAGAGATCAGACTGGTGTTAGGCTGTGCCTTATGCTGTTACTGGGGAGCCCAATGTTTTGGAAGAAGGAATAGCAAGATTGCCCAGGGAGTTCCTTCTGGGGAAGAGCCGTGTAGCTCTGGGGAGTCTGGTTACCTGGGTAGTTTTCCCTGTAGGTCTATATTTTTGTTCCTCCATTTTATCCACATCCCCCAGGAAAGTCTCATGCTTTGGTCTGCACCCTGAGCTGCTGAAAGTTTTAGATACAGCATAGACAAAAGTCAGGCAGTAATGATGCTATGGCATGGAGTTGGTGACAACCAAATCTTCAGCAGCCCAGGAGACAACATGGAAAGAGGAGTGAATTTGGAGACAAAGGAGCTAGGTTTGGATTCTGATTCTGCCACTAGTCTGACTGGCAAACCAGATCTGGAGCCAGACCAGGGTGACTGGGGCTTTGGCCCAGGGCACTTAAATTTAAATTCATAAGTATTTATTATATTTCCTATCTATGTGACATTAAACAAGTCCCTTCAATGCTTTAGGATTCGTTTCCTTAGTCTGTAAAATGAAACGGTGAGGCTAGATAGTCCTAAATCTATAAACCTGGGCTCCTAGTTTGATTTCCTTCTTTGTCCTGGAGGACACTTGTCTCAGTTAAGGATGGAGGACCCTGAGAGCAATTTTCTAAGGCACAGAAGGAATCTTAGTCTTCCTTGATGGAGTGCCCTCATTCAAAAAACGATATCTCTTTAGAAAGGTAAAAGGAAGAACTGTTCAGTGAAAAGTACGCTGCTTCTAGATCAGGAGGATTTGCATTCTAATTTTGTCTCTATGCGATATCACACAAATCACTAAACTTTCAGTTTCCTTGTTTGTAAAGTGCTAAATGAACTCTTGGGTTTCCTTTGGCTCTAGAGCAATGATTCCCAAAGTGGGCGCCACCGCCCCCTGGTGGATGCTGCAGTGATCCAGGGAAGCAGTGATGGCCACAGGTGCATTTATCTTTCCTATTAATTGCTATTAAAATTAAAAAATTAAATTTCCAGGGGCACTAAGTAATATTTTTTCTGGAAAGGGGGCGGTAGGCCAAAAAAGTTTGGGAACCACTGCTCTAGAGGGATGGTTTTGTTGTCATTATAATTATTTCCCATGTCTTAGGATCATTTTTAGAATTTGTTATTATTATTGTAAACTCTGTCATAAGATTGGTGTCTCTGGTCTTACACAGATTAGATTCAGACTTAGGGGCTTCTCATACAAATCTCTCTGTTTTGTTTTTAGTTTTTCCCTGAGTTCAAATCCAGCCACAGACTCTTAACTAGTTGTGTGACACTGGGCAAGTCACTTAACCTCTGTTTGCCTCAGTTCTCTCTGCTGAAATGTGGGGATAATAACATCAACTCTCTCATAGGTCTGTGAAGATCAAATAAGATATATATAGTACTTTTCACAATGTCTATATAAATGCTTATTTCTTTTTTTCTTCCTTTCCTTTCTATGTAGGTCTACACACAGTCGCAGACCATTAGCTCTTGTTCAAATGGTCAGGTTAACCAAGCATTTATTTATTCCTAAAAACCCACAAACATAGTATTTGCATAGGAGATCATAAGCAGTCAAGACACCTCCCCTTCCTTTCTTGTGGGTCTCCCATCTTTTCCCAGAGACCTTCAGACTTACAGTACTGCCCTGGATGGATTTTACCCCAGAAAAGACAAAGACTTTTGTACCATAAAAGAATCAGATGGTCTTCTCCTCTCAGGAAAACTGCCTCCCCAAGGACCTGTATTATGGCTCTCAACTTGAAATGCCATCATGAAATTGAACCTCAGCCCCCCAGAGTTAGGAAAGAAATCCAGGTTATTAAGAAGGTGTGTCCCCTCCCCCAGAAATGCCCTCTCCATACAATTTACAGAACTAGGGATGGGCAAGGTTTGAGTTTGCTTGTCATGGACCTGGGGCTCATTGCTCTTCATTTCTGGCTCACATCCGACCTATTTCCCAGAGCCTGGGTTTGGTTTAGAAACTCCTGGACCCTGCTCAGCTATTTTCACCCATTGCCATCCCTGGGGCTGTGTGATACCCTGTAGTCCAAATCCATGCATGCCATTCTTTCTCTTCTCTCTTCCCTCTTAATCTCTAATTCTTCCAACTGTGAACCCTCTTTTAACAGGTCCAGCCCAAAGATGTGGCAGGTATATGGAGGTCATCATCAAGGTAGATTCAACCAGGATCCAGGACAAAGCAAGGTCACACCTCATCCAGTAGACAACATTAGAGGAAGAAATATCTAAGACAAAGACATTAATTCCTCATTGAGGAGAAAGAAGACTGCATTATCTTGGGAGCATACCTGGGCATCCCTACATTATTGTTCCTAAGTGATTTGCTTGGCATCATGGAGGCTAATAAATGATGAAGTTGGGACTGGAACCCAAGAACTATTTATGGAATTATTAGTAATGGTATGGTGTAATCAACTGAATAATTAATAGTCATTTTAGTAATAGTATTTAGTAACATATTAATAATAGAACAGTATACCTTCACAGAAGCAGAAGAGTACAGGATGAGAGTTTGATTTGACCAGTATTAAAATATGGGGAAAAAGAACAGACAGAGAACATCAATTTATCAATTTATCATCCATAATGGTGAAATAACTCACTTATTTCACCAGAATATAGATTGCATGAAAAGAAAACCCTGAATAAATGCTCAAGTCATTGTGGTGAACCAACATTATCCCAGGTCTCAAAGAAGTGATGATCACATCTTGGGGTCTTGGGATCACACTTATACAAATGCCATAAAATAAAAAAGATGGTGTTCAGTTGAGAGGATTGAGGAAGATCTTGGGGAAGGAGAAGAAACTTGAACTGATCCTTGGCTTAGGATCCTGATATGATTTCAATATTGGCCTCTTAGTCCACTGAAATAGTAGTTATCAATTAAATTACTTAGTCTTAATCTTGTTCATGTATTCTTTCAGATGTCATGTTTTAAGCATTTTCTTTTGGTATGTAGTCATAAACCACCAGTCCCATTCCCCTTGGGTGAGGGGGTCTCCTAGACTTGTAAGCCATCATTAATTAACTCTAATTCCCCAGAGTTCAACAGAGGACTTAAAGAATTGATGTCTGTGAGAAAAGGGGGCCTAAACTATCAATAATATGGAATTAGGTCTTAATCAATGATACATGTAAAACCCAGTGGAGTTGTGCATCAGCTAAAGGGGATTTGGGGGTTTGGGGAGAGGGAAAGAACATGAAACATGTAACTATGGGAAAATACTCAAAATAAAAATATTTAAAAAAGGGGGGGCTAATCCCCTGATTATTGGTGAGGCTTCCTCGGGATTGAACCTTGTTAAATTATAAATTAGGGTGTGGTGAAGTATTCCAGCTCCTTGTACTCAGCTATTGATTTCTCCATGTTAGACACTGATGTTTCTATTTTGATAGCTGGCTGGTCTTGGCACCAAAATACTTGCCTCTGGAGGCTGACTATATATTCACAGGTCTCTCTACTTATGGAGAGAACACAGCTAATGGTATCAGCCTTGTTTATTTATTGAGCGTGCGAACACTCTGCCTTCCCACTGATGGAACTGAAATTTAAGTGTTAGGGCTGTAAGTTTTAAAAAAAAAGTGAGACAACAGAATCTGCTCTTTCTTTTATAGTGAAGGAGTATTTCAGCTGAGGATTCTAGCTGAAGGTAGAAGCTACTAGCAGAGAAAAGCTCTACAATCGTCAACCAATCAATAAACATTTATTATGCTCCTACAGTGTGCCAGGCATTTTGTAAGGTGCTGGGAATTCAAAAGAAGGCATAAGTAAGTCCCTGCTCTCAAGGAACTTGCAAGCTACTTATGAGGTTTTGTGCCCAGCATTAACCACAAAATTAATGGGAATGATGAGATGCCCATCACCTTGGGGTTGAGCTTTCAATGACTCTACTCGTGCCCTGGCCACACAGGTTCCCTAGGAGTAGAACATCTCATTCAGAGGTTCTGGCCAGACATGTTCTCCAAACGTGTTCCCTCTCTCATGTGCCCTCTTCCCATTTGTGTATTTGGAGGGCATTATATCCCCCTGTTTATGAGGGAGTTGTCATATTGTTACTTTTCTTACTATTTTCTCTCATTAAATACTTTTGCTATTAAAAAAATTGTTTCCTCTGACTGACTAATAGAAGGAGACACAATGATGGGGGCTAACGAGTTGTGGTTTTCAGGGTCTGTGAACTTAAAGTATCTCGAATTTGGTAAACTTTGTCTTTTGACTCCAAATGAAAGTGATGGTGCCCTTAGGGACTACTTGAGGAAGCTGAATTAGCTCAGCTCTAAGGTCCCTTTCCCATTAGCTTCAAACCCTGGGAGTCACTGAAATGTTCTCCCTGCTGGAACTCCCATGGCTTCTTCCACACCACAATTTCCTACATCATCATATTCGATGCTTCTTATGCCAAATGGTGCAGTGCATTAACTACCTATAAAATGCTGTTACTTCCTCATTAGACTTATAGGCACTTGGTGAACTCAACAGATTTTGACCACTCAAGTAAATGGCAAAGAAGAGGGACTTAAACACCTGCATAAAGTCAGTCAATTAGAATTTTCTAGTTCTCAAAAGCTGTCCTCACAAACTGAGTTATTTATTATTCCAGCATCTGTCTTCAGATGAATTTTTCTAGCCCATAGTTTAAAAGTTTTCTATTCCAAAAGAGAATAAAACATTGTCCCTGAAGGAGTGAAATTTGATTTTTTTAAATTAAAATTGAAATTTTGATTTTTTAAATTAAAATTGAAAATTTGATTTTTAAATTAAAATTGAAAATTCGATTTTTCTAAAAATCCAGTACTTCTTTTCTACTAGCAGCAATGCAATGATCCAGGACAATTCTGAGGGACTTATGAGAAAGATGCTCCCCACATCCAGAGAAAGAACTGTGAGAGCAGAAACACAGAAGAAAAAAAACTACTTGATTACATGGTTCGATGGGGATATGATTGGGATAATGTAGACTCTAAATGATCACCCTAGTGCAAATATTAATAATATGGAACTAGGTCTTGATCAATGACACATGTAAAACCCAGAGGAATTGTGCATTGGCTACAGGCGAGAGACATGAATCTTGTAACCATGGGAAAATATTCTAAATTAATTAAATAAAGTTTTCCAAAAATAAAATTCAGTTCTTGACTCATTAGAGTATGAGTTAGAGCAGAAATGGGTCTGGAAGAGCATCGAATCCAGCCTCTCATTTTATGGACAAAGATACTAAGACACGAAAAGAATAAGTGGTTTGCCTAAAGTTATAGTGTGTGAAGCAGGATTGGAGCCCAGATCTCCCTGAGCCCAAGTCCAGTGCTGTCTCTGCTACATCATCACTATCTTTATCTTTATCCTTTTCTGAATTTAAATCAAAATTTCATTAGTATTTTGGGAAATGAAACTTTTAAGGCATCCTTAAGGCAGCCTTTTAAGGTATTTATATATAAATGGAAAGAGACAAAGAAAGCACCAAATCCATCTAATGGAAACAATTCATTCATGAAGCATTTTGCAGCTCTGAGGTGCTATGTGAATGCATGCTGTTATCATTGCCATTGCTAGCTGGCATTTATACAGGGTCTTAAGGCTTCTAAAGCCCTTTTACAAACATATTCTCATTTGGGCCTCCCAACAATCCTATAATGCAGACCTTACGGCTACTATGATCTGCATTATGCCAGGTTGTTTTCCTTCATATTTCCATTTTTTTTAGAATGGACTCTATAAAAACCAAGAGAAAATCTTGACACCATTTACAGCTACTAGCAGTGCTGAGCTCTACCTACGGAGCCTTTTTCTTTCTTCCTCATGACCCCCCCCCACCACCATCATCAAAGCCAACTTATCACACTAATCTTCTAATGGTCTTATTCTCCAAGAATCTGTGCTGCATTAAGAAGTCACCATGAGGCAAAGTACAAAATTCCAAGTTAATCTCTTGACAAGAAGATAAGGCAAGGTGTGTGGCTTAGCTAATGGCTTAGTTTCACAGACCATGTTCATCCTCATCCCTGTCCTTAGGACATAAAGGATAAAATCTTCAGTCTTCAAACCCTCTAGGATGGGCTCAGAAATGCCTTCTTCCACACAAACCCCGTTACTCTGGAATCACCAAAGCTGGCACATCTGAGTGTTGGAGGAGCCTCCAATCTTCCTTGATCCCTCATTCCCAGTACCGAGGATTGTAGCTACTTCACGGACCACTGATAGGTTTGTCTGTTGTGAGGAATTAACTCTGTATGGTGTGAGTGTGCGAGGAGCAGTGTGGAGGTCAGTCAGTCCATAAGCATTTATTAAGCTCCTACTATGTGTCGGGCACTGTGCAATACAGAGAAAGGTCAAAGACAGTCCTTGCCCTCTAGAAGCTTACAATCGAATGGGGGAGATAATGTGCAAATGACCAACAAGTTATATATAACATAAATAAGAAATAATTGGCAAGAGAAGACACTAGAATTCAGAGGAATTGGGAAAGAGGAAATAATCCTAGAAATAATACTAGACCTTTCCTTCCATCTGTGGCCATGATATTATGTTGACTCTGCTCAATCAGTGGCCTCTGAAAGCATTTGTTTTCTTGGGGAATGGGAAGCTGCAAACCAATTAGGAAGTTTAGAACTCAGAAAGAAGTGGTGGGTCAGTAAGGAAGGGACCTGAGGAAACATTTTTGTGTCTGTTGTTTGTTTTATTCCTGGCATTGACTACAGAATTCTGAAGACATAGGCTCAAATCTCACCTTTGGACACTTATTTCCTGTATTTCCTTGGCCAACTCTCTTTAACCCCCTGGGCCTCAGTTTCTTCATCTGCAAAATGAGACAATTAGATGACATGGTTGCTGAGGTCTTCACAACAACCCTGGGAAGTTGTGCTATCATTATTCTCTTTTTTCAGAAGAGGAGACTAGGGCAGACAGAGGTTAAGTGACAAGCCCAAGATCATACAGTTTGAATTTGACTTGAGTTCCAACCCTCTCCCTCCATTACACCATCTAACTATGTCTAATTAGACACAGGTGAGAGCTTTTTACCTGCTATCTTTGGAATCCTGTTGACTTTGAAGCCTCAATCAAATGGCCTTCTTGTCCCCATCACTGATCCTGTATAAAAATATATTCTTCTTTCTGTTTTTTTATTCACTGAATCATTTATCAAATAAATATTTATTAGGTGGCACAAAAATGAATGATAGATTTCTGCCTTCAAGGAGTTTACAATCTAGTAGAGGAGACATAAATACAAACTGGCCTGGACTTTAGAGCATTAAAATAAAGTTTTACTGTTGTCTTTTGTTTTTATTTCAAAGCCATTTCCATGGTACAATGGGAAAAGAATTCTCTCTGGAATAAAAGAACCTAAGTTTGAAATTCATGCCTGATGCTTATGTCTGGGTGACTCCAGGCAAGTCTCTTGTTTTCCTGGCTTTGATTTCCTCATATGGAAAATGAGGAGGTTGGATTAGGTGGCTTTGAAGGTCCCTTCCAGAATGATGAAGCCCTGATCACTCCTGTCCACTCTACTCTCATCAGCGAGTCGTCCCTTGTATCAAAGGAAAGCAGGTGAGCAAAACCAACCAACACAGTAGCCCCATCTCAGAATGTAGCATTTTACATTCACAGCCCCCAAGAGGAAAAGGAGAAGGGTAGCGTTTCCTTATCTCTTCCAAGGCCAGGATTGGCCATTACGGTTCCATAGCCTATATGAAAAAAGTGCTAGAAATCATTAGTAATTAGAAAAAGGCAAATTAAAGGAATTCTAAAGCTCCATCTCATATTCATCAGACTGACAAAGATGACAAAAGATGACCATGACAAATGTTGGAAGAGTTGGGAGAAAACTGTGGATTCATTAGTGCATTATTAGAGGAGCCATGAATTAGACTGTTTTTAAAACAATTTAAACTATCCTCCCACAATCAGAAAAACGAGCAGTTTTGAATCAATGAAGCCATTTTTGTTATTCAGTCATATCTGACTGTCACCCAGTTTTCTTGGCAAAGATTCTGGAATGGTTTGCCATTTCCTTCTCCAGATCATTTTACAGATGAGGAAACTAAGGCAAATAAGGCAAAGTGACTTGTCCAGGGTCACACAGTAAATGACTGAGACTGGATTTGAACTCAGATCTTCCTGACTCTAAGCTCAGTGTTTTTTCTATGGTACCACCTAGCCACCCAATGAAAATGCTACTAGACCTCTACCCCCAAAGAAATCAAAGAAAGATAAAAATGAATCATATTAAAAAATATTTTTATCATTTCTTTTTGTAGTAGCAAAGATCTGGAAGCTAAGATAGTGCCCATCAAATGGGGATTGACTGAACAAATTATATACAAATTTATAGGAGTAATTATTATAACATAAGAAATTATGGAAAGAGTAGCTCAGAAAAACTTGCAGGAACTGATCCAGAATGGAGTAAGAAGAATCAGGAGAACAACTTATACGATAACAATATTTAAAAAAAAAAATTTAAACCCTTGTCATCTGTCTTAGAATCAATACTAAATATCAAAGACAGAAGACCAGTAAGGCTCAGCAATTGGGATTGTTATTTGCCCAGGGTCACACAACTAGGAAGTATCTGATACTGCTTTTGAACCCAGGACCTACTGACTCCAGACCTGGCTCACTATCCAGTGAACCACCTAGCTGTAGCAATAATAATAATAATATTATTATTATAAAGATAAACAACTTTGAAAAACTTAAGAACTCTGATCAATTAGACGACCAGTAATGATTCCTAAAAGACAAATAATAAAACATCCCAACTGCCTCTCCCTTAGAGAAGTTGATGGACTAAAGGTGAAAAAGCAGACTCACATTTTTTGACATGGCCCATGTGTAAATTTGTTTGGCTTGATGATACATATTTTGTTACTAGAGCTTCCTTCCTTCCTTCCTTCCTTCCTTCCTTCCTTCCCTCACTTCTTTCTTTCTGTCTGTCTTCCTTCCTTCCTCTCTTTCTTTCTTTCTTTCTTTCTTTCTTTCTTTCTTTCTTTCTTTCTTTCTTTCTTT
>NC_058132.1:669593858-669609794 GCF_016433145.1 Gracilinanus agilis | reverse complement strand
TCTCTCTCTCTCTCTCTCTCTCTCTCTCTCTCTCTCTCTCTCTCTCTCTCTCTCTCTCTCTCTCTCTCTCTCTCAGAAACCAAACAGGAGAATCCAGAAGGTGGCAGCTTGAGAAAGTCTCCCTTTAACTTATTCATGAATCACCTACAGGGGAAAAAGTCCTCTGAGAAAGAGGGGAAATCTCCAAGCTCTTTGGTCAGCAAATTGTTCAGGGGATCAAAACCCAACCCTCCCGAACCTGACCTTAAAAAGGAGACCAGTGAGCTAGAAACAAATGATTCTCCACCTGATAAGCAGATGGAGACTGAGGCCAAGAGCAAGGCTAAAATTGAGACCAAGACTGAGATAACAACGACCTCAGAAGCAGGTAAGCTCTGAATAACTTCTACATTATTTTTTGATGATATCTTAATTCTGAAAAATGTAATGGGTTGGACTAAAAAAATCTACCTTATGACTGAAAAAAATTTATTTTAAACTCTCACCTTCCATCTTAGAATCAATACTGTGCATTTGTTCCAAGGCAGAAGAGTGGTAAGGGCTAGGCAATGGGGGTTAAGTGACTTGCCCAGGATCACACAGCTAGGAAGTGTCTGAGGCCATATTTGAACCCAGGACCTCCCACCTCTAGACCTGGTTTTCTATTCCCTGAGCCACCTAGCTACTCTCAACATAGGATCTTTAAAGACTTTTTTTGTATCCTATTGAAGTGTGTTCTGTTGGGTTTTCTTGGTTTTGAAGCTAGAATGAACTGATCACATTCAATGAAGGAATCTCATCTGTTCAGTTGTGTTGTTTGGTCAGCTTAGCTCAGTTTTTAGATAATGATAGAGAATTCAGGTCAGGTTTCAAAGCACCAGAAGGTTTCTCCCAGGTACCACTTCTCTCCCTAAGATCCTTTTTGGTTTAGGCTCTTTCTGGTTTTTGACCCAAACCACTGGATGTTCTCCATGAGTCTAGCAGCCAAAGCTGCTGAACGCTGGTCTGGGAGAGGCGAGGATTATCGGTATTACCTCAGCATCTTTCAAAACTCGCAAATCCCTCTTTATTTTTATGCCACAGTAGAGTCTCAATCACTTGGTATAGAAAACTTCTGCTTGAGTTTTCTCTCCTGTAAAATGGCAATAACAGCATCTATCCAAGACAGTTGTGAGTTTCAAATGAAATAACATGCGCAAAGTGCCTGTAAAACTCAAACCGATGTATAAATACTAGTTATGATTGGGAAAAAAATTGGTGAAGTTGATACCAAGCCCCAGGGAGACTCGGACTCCTCAGAGAGAGAGAGATGGTCGGCTCAGAGGCTGACCTTTCCGCCTCTCATCCTCCACAAGAAGCCTTTTCCTTTAATAGAGGTGCTTTCCCTCTGAGACCGCCGCAGAGATATCTGGTACGTGTCTTGTTTTATGTCATCTTCCCCCATTAGATTGGGAGCTCCTTGAAGACGATGGGTTTTCCTCCTTCATCAATGCTTAGCCAGTGCCTGGCACGTAGTGGGAGCTTTATAAATGCTTGTTGATTGGACTCTGAATGCAAATCGAGTGCCCTTTCCACTCCATCATTCTTTCTCTCGAATGCTGGTCAGTCTGGGTCAAGCACAAATTCAGGGACAAGAGCCAGGTCTATTTAGCTGAGGACTCAGCTTATTTTGATAATGTTTCATAGAAAATGTGATTATCTGCATAGTTCACATATTGGACTATTTGTAAAGAACTAGAACATACTATTATGTGTTAAATAAAAGTTATGATTTGTTATCTAGTGTGTGACTATAGTTATATCATGCTTCTCTATAGGTAGCATATACTATAGATGTTTTATATATACGTGTGTGTATATATATATATATATATACACACACATATATACCTTTGTTTAGCAGATGTATTGTTATATTGATTTATATATAATATTTTGGAAGCAAGTGGTTCAGTGGATAAAGTGCCAGTAATAGAGTTGGGAGAACCTGAGTTCAAATTTGGCCTCAGACACTTCCTAGCTGTGTGACCCTGAGCAAGTCACTTAATTCTAATTGCCTCGCCATTGCCTTTCTACTTTGGGGATTAGGAGATCTTGGGTTCAAATCTAACCTCAAACACTTCCTAATTGTGTGACCTTGGGCAAGTCACTTGACCCCCGTTGCCTAGCCCTTACCATTCTTCTGCCTTGGAACCAATACAAAGTATTGATTCTAAGATGAAAGGTAGGAACTTTTTAATAGTGTAATATTTTGTCATGATCCATGTTAAAATGTGGTATTATATATGTATTTCTGCTAATATGTGGTAAGAATTACTTATTGCATAAGTGATGCTTTGTTCTAAATGCCTGTACTACTAATTGTACAAGCTTTTATAAATTTGTTATTTTGAATACTCCACTGCCTAAGAGCTCCTGTTTATGGCATATTCCTATAATGTAATTATACTACTCTAGAGAACAATACAATCAACTATATTATATATTAATTTTGACACCCACAAGCTACTAAATATGTTATGTTGCAAATGTTTAAATGTAGCTCCATGCAATTTTCTGAAACTGCAAACTTTACTTGGGTAAAGGATTTAAAGAGAAGAAAGATTAAGAGGTGCTAGAATAGTGATGGTAGAAGATGGGATAAAAGGTTAGGAGCCCGTTCATTCTTTTCCCACTAATCAAGTCCCAATGATTTACATAGAATGAAGGAAAATGATAAGTGGAAACTGAAAGTAATTTCCTCACCATGATTTAATTCAGCGTCTTTCCTATTTTAGAAAATAGAGCCATGGGGAAGTTTTCCTCAATTATGGGTTATGATAAAGAAAGAGAACTAAAATGGATTTCTGACAATACATCAGATGAAAGCTGAAAAGCAGGAGTAAGAGGAGAATGTAGAGAAGGACAGAATTCATAGAGTAGAAATGATCTTCGCCTGGGCACATGCTATCTCCTGGTGCAATCTGAGGGGAGGAGATTCATAGTTATTGGCTATAAGAGTTGTTGCTTTCCCCTGTCATGGAGAGGCTTACCAAGCATGACATTCCCAGTGAATGGCAGATAGAGAATAAGGCATCCCCAGAGATAAGCAAAGACCAGCTGGAGTGAAGAAGAGATACCCATTAGAGTATGGTGCTTCATGATACTCATTTAGGGGCAGACCCAGCAGACAACAGTGCTATGGCATCACCAAAGGACATTGGTAGTTCTTCAACTTTGGATCAATAAGTTGCCCCTATACTGGGTGTCCCGCACACATATTTCCCACATAATCCACCTGTGATTTCTTAAACATCTTCCTTTCCTCCTGAAAGGATATAATTTATGGGAGAGTGAGCAACAAGTTGATAGATAAAGGGTAGGGGGAAGCTGTTCTGTTGTTACCTTTTTTCCACTATTTTCTATTTATTAAATGCCTTTAGTTTGAGCAAAGTTTCTGGTCAAAAGAAGATCAACAATGGGGGCTTCTGAACCACTTTTTAGAGAGGATTCTGCCCACAAAATTACCTCAGTTAGCTTTCTGAGCATCTGCCAGTGAGAGGGGTCTAAGGTCCTAGAAACATAAAATAAATAAATAAATAAAACATTTCACAAACTTTAAAGTATAATTATTATTGATATTACCTCGGCACCTTGCATAGTGTCTTGTACAACCTTAGACTCTGGTTTCCAGTGGAGTGAAAGAATTAATCTTTCTTTTGTATTATTATTATTGTTGTTATATGTCATATTATTATTATAAATAATAACAAAATTGCAAATGCCCTCTTCATTTTTATGCCTCAGTAGAGTCTCAATCACTTGGCATGGAAAGAGATTTAAGATCCGATATGATTAAGATGGAGCAGTTCTTCCAGAAGCTGGGAAAGAAACCCAACAGCAGTAGCATCAACCTAAACAACTGTGGATTGACCTTGACTGATATTACTGAATTAGGTATGGACATACAAGAGAAATGGGCTGAGATTGGATGCATTAGCCTGGGGGCTTACAGACAAGTGGTAAAACTTCTGTTTCCCCATCTCTAAAATGGAGATAATAACAATAATACCAATGTTCACGTTATCATAGATCATATATTGTCTATATTTACTCTAGAAGTAGATTCAGAGAGGCTGAGTTGAGTTTATAGGAGTGTCATGCGGTTTCTGTTTCCTTTTGGTGGTATCATCCAGTTTCTAATTGCCTCTTGCTCCATAAACATCTGTTGTTGGAGATTAAATGAGTCTCAGCATGTGCTGATAAACTGGAGCCCTGCCTGGGTCCCTGAAGGCATGTCATATGTGGCTTTTTAATTACCCATGGAGTAAAATGTAGACTATCAGCAAAGAAACAACTGCTCAGCCTAAATCGGCGCCTGGGTGGGGAAAGAGATGACCTTGACTCTTCCCTAAAAAAATTATTCATTTAAGCAAACTTTGTGTATATCCTGCCATAGGAATATTATGCATGTGGCAAATAAAAAGAATACATCTAGGTTTAATTTGGGGGAGTTTTCTTATGATAGTTGTTTTTAATGCAAAGGAATAGGAGGAGACTTTAGCAGGAATGCCACCAAACCATCCAATGCAAAACCTGCCATTGTACACGATATGGGTAGCCTTAAAGAAGTCTTTTTCTCTTCAGAAACCTCACTTTCCTCTTCTAGGAGGGAGATCCTTTCCTGGTCTCATATAAAGGTGCCAGTAGGCTTATAGTAAAACAACTTTAAATTTTAAATATTATAAATTCATATATTATGAATTTACTCCAACCAATTTATTTTGCAGATGTAGAGACAAATGTCCAAAGAGGGGAAGTTGTTTGCCCAAGTTTACACTGTTAATTAGTGGCCAAGCTAGGGCTGGAACTTGGGTCTCCCAAAGCCAAGGCTAATGGTCTTTCTTCTATAACATTCTAATTTTTCTCTGTCACTATGGTGTGTAAGGTCAAAGCTCCTCCTACTAAAGGAACCATGATATTGCTTGGGATTTTTTATTTTATTTGGAATTTGGAGGATGCTTTTTGTTATTTATATCTGTTATTTCCTAATACAATCACTACCTTCCCACTGAAGCCTTCTTTGTAACAAAGAAAAACACTTCTGTCAAAGTAACCGATAGTGACATGAGATGATGAAATGAATGAATTCAGAGAAACCTAGGAAGATTTTTATGAACTGATTCAGAGTGAAGTGAGCAAAACCAGAAGTACAAAATTTATAATAATTATCATTGTTTAAAAAAAAACTTTGGAAGTTTCAGGAACTCTGATTGATGCAATGACCAGTTATGACCCCAGAAAATCAGTAATAAAACATGCTTTCCATCTTTGGTTAGAAGGCTGATGGATTAGAGGGGCAGAATAAAACATCTTCAATACTAAATGTCCTTTCCATACCGAGGCTAAATCAGTCTTCTTTTGTTAACTGTTAAATATTCTATAAGGATCTCATTTCATTCTATTTTCAACTATTAAACACCAAGTTCCCTTGAATGACAGAGGACTGTGGCCGGTCTCACCCTTTCCAATTCTTCCCTCTTTTTTCACTGACTCTTCATAACCCCATTTGGGGTTTTCTTGTCAAAGAAACTGGAGTGGTTTGTCATTTCCTTCTCTAACTTATTTTTCCAGGGCTAAGTGACTTGCCCAGCACCACATAATATGTCTAAGGTCAGATTTGAACTCAGGAAGATGAGTCTTTCCAGAACCCCATCTAGTTGCCTAAAGGAACTCACCTCAGAAAAACTCACTCCAGCCCTTTCCCCACAAGGACTACTATAGGTTCAGTTTTCTTTTGGTCTGAATTCCTTTGATCTTACTTTGCTTTGGGGAAGTTATAAAAACGTGAATCAATAAAATCTCTTTTCTATCTAGCTCTAATCCTCATTCTCAGAATATCCTCAGCAGTTATAAAGTATCACTCTGCCTCTGTCTCTGGTTCTCTGTCTGTCTCTCTGTCTGCCTTGTTTCTGTCTTTCTGTCTCTCTCTTTTTCCCTGGATATATTGCCACTCACTAACCTGGTTATCTTTTGGTTTTGTATCATTTTCACTTCCCAGAGTATCCCTCCCTCTTCTCCACCCATAGTAACTCCTTTCACGAAGAATAAAAGTGACCTAGCTAGCCCAGTGAATATATACAGCTGAACAATTATGTCTAGTGATACCCATGAATTTGATGCATATGCCTGTTGTCTTATATTTCTTCCTAGTGGCTTTCTTGCCTCTTCTCCCAGATCTAGAAGAACTAGATGTTTCCTGGAATAACTTCATAGGTGGAGCTCTCAAGCCAATCATGCTACAACTTCATCATGCCAGCAAATTAAAAATCGTCAGACTGAATAACTGTCGACTCACAGTCAATGATGTCTTAGCACTGGGTAAGATGAATGCTTCTTGAAAGAGAGAAGATATTCACTTCCTAGCTGTGTGACCCTGGGCAAGTCACTTAACCCCCATTGCTTTACCCTTACCACTCTTCTGCCTTGGACCCAATACATTTTATTGACTCCAAGATGGAAGGGAAGGGTTTTTAAAAAAGAAAGAGGGAAGATAGAAAATTCTCACCTGAAATCATAGATTCAGAGCTTTAATGTCTATAAATCATCCTCAATGACCAGAAATCATTCAGAATACACTTTCCCACCTGTAAAAAACATTACTGTTTTTTATTCTTCAAAGCCCTCATAAGCTCATAGATTTAGAGCTCCCTTATTAAACTGATCCCTACTTGTTAAGAAAAAAACATTTGCTTGCCTTGTTACTCCCTTCTTCTCTCCCCTCATTGCTCCTACCCTGGCAGCTAGGAAGTCTTTTTTCAAGGCTCTTTGGCCTCTCACCCCACCCCTTCCCCAAGCCTAGGAATCCCTCTCTGTCCCATTGTTCTCTCCAGAAGCATTCTAAGCATCCTTTTCTAGCCTTTTCCGAAGCCACTGCACTGTACTCCTGTCAAGCTACTCATTTCTAATATTCTGTTATTCTGTCTTTGCTGGCTCAGAGAAGCATAGTACCCATGGAGCCAAAGTGGGCTAAATCTCTCCACTTCTAATCTTGACCAACCATCTCAGAAATGTTGGATACAAGGGGAACAGAGGAGAGAACTCAGAAAGAACACAAATCCCCTCCCACAAGCAATTCAAGGAAGTACCCATCTGAGCTCCTAGAAACTTCTTTTCCCATTTCCCCACCACGTTGAGTAGACTACTGAGTCGACCTGGTCCTATGCCCACTCTGTTACAGGAGAAGCCCTTAAAACTACCCCATACCTGGAAGAACTCAACTTATCCTGGAACAGCTGTGTAGGAGGAAATCTAAGCCAGATCCTCCAGGGCGTCCAAGAAGGAAGCAAGGTCCAAATCCTAAGGTTGATAGACTGTGACCTCACAGCAGAAGATGCAGCATCTGTAGGTAAGTGACACTTGGGAAAGATGAGCCAAAGTCGAAATGGCAGGAGATCTCCTAGAATTCAATAGTTCAAGAGAATTTAACAGAGAATTTTTGCTCCTCCTCCCTAAATCAAAAGACAGAGTTGTCTTATTATTGCTGTATTCCAATTAATTTCATAATCAGTGATTTTTTTCCAGGTCATGTGCTACCCTTGATGCAGAATCTCAAAGTGTTTGATCTTTCCATAAATAGAAACGTTGGCTGCAATCTAACCGTTATTGCCCAGGGGCTGAAAAATACCCCATGCCTGAACGTATTAAAGTTACATACATGTGGATTAACTCAAGACAGCATCCAGATTTTAGGTGAGGTAAAATGCCTGAATTGTTTTTCATTTTACATGGAATCCTTTGAATAAGTCATCAGTTTGAAGTTTGAGACCTCTAGGAATTGTTCTTAGATCTCAGTTCAATGTTGAAGCCTTCTCCCACTGGAGGAATACACTCCCTCCTCATCTCCACTCATCACTCCTAGAAATGAGTCTCTCAGATCTTAGTGAGGCTGGTCTCCTTGAGAGAACATAAAATGGTTATAGGATTCAAAGGGGGGACAAATAAAAAGGCACTGCAACAGAGCACAGTGGGAGAGGAAATTCGAGGAGATCTTAAAGCAAGAGGTCCCCAGCTATTCCTACTCTTCTGCAATGAGGAACAAAATATACTTAAAATTTTTTCTCACCATCTGCACAATGTCAGAAAAGGATCCTTCTTTTCTTTGTAGGTGCTGCTTTTGGACATTTGTTTGAGTTAAGGGAATTGGACCTGTCCAGCAACAAGGAGGTAGGGGGAGGATTTAAAGACTCTGCTGCCCACTTGGCTCATCTGAAGCATCTCCAAGTCTTGGACCTTCATCAGTGTTCATTACTGGAAGAGGACATAGCATCTCTGAGTAAGAGCTGAGGGGGATCTTGGAATACCTCCACAAATGGAGGTCACTGACCACTGACAATTTCATTTTCACATTGAAACTTCTTCCTTCTTCTGTCCTGATTCATGACAGCAGTCCAGCTATTGCATGTTGCGTTGGCCCCACATTAAGTAGAAGCTCCTGGGATCCTGAGGCAAGAGTGTTTATGGTGTGAGCATCTCAGGTTGAGGTGGGCTTCATGCCTGTTTCACTACTGACTGCCTGTGTAACCTTGCACAAATCACCCAGTTTCCTTATCTGTAAGATGAGTAGGCTGGAATGCTGATTAGAAGTTTCTTAGTTTTAAATCCTAGAGGAAGAAAAAGTGTGTCTTTTGTGCCTCCAATATTCTTTTTCTTTGCTTTGTCTCCACAGGCATTCTTTCTCCCCACCTAATTTATCCTTCTTACTTTTCTTCCTCATTTTACAGTATAATAGTCACAGTCATCATCATCATCATCAATAATAGCTGTCATTTATATAGCATTTTAAGGTTTGCAAAGCACTTTAATAAATATTATCTCCTTTGATCTTCACCACAACCCTGAAAGGTAGATGATATTATTATCTCCATTTTACAAATGAGGAAACTGAGGCACCAAATTTAGATGACTTGACCAAGGTTCCACAGTCAGTGTGGATCATCACAGTCAAGTTCTCATTTTATTCTTCAAAGAACATGGTTTGAGAGATAGAGGATCTCAGTTTTGAGCAATATGCTGAGAATTTTATCTTTAGTATCTACCTCTCAGCACTATCACTACTAAGCAGCCTTTTTGGCAGCTGAAAAACTACTAGAAAGCAACCACAAAGAATTATCTTCATCTCATCTTGTTAAATTCAGAGGAGGTAAAAATACAGTTCATCTCCCCAACTCATGGGGCAAGGTGAATAGCTGTTTCTTTGACCCTTCAGGATGACTAATGAATGTCATGCAGTCTCATGGTTAGACCTCAATCTTGTCTATAGCCCACTCATGCATGTGTCATTCTGTGATATTTTAAAAGCCCAGGTCATCCCTTTACTCTCCAGTCTTCAGGAATTGGATTTATCAGCCAACAAGAAGGTGGGCAACTCTTCTGAAAATCTCCTCAGTAGGCTGCGATTCTTACCAGAGTTGGCAACTTTGCTCATCAATGGCTGTGCATTAGGAAAAGATGCATTCACTGCTCTTGGTAAGATAACTCTCCAGGCACTGAGTTTACCCTACATACATGCCCAGGAGAGGAAATCTAATGGACTTGGGGGTTGGCTATGCCACGGGCATGCATCGAGGTTGTATTCTCAGAAGGATGAAACATTCTTCTCCTGGTGCAATTGTACCTGACAGGGACTAACTGTCCTCTGTATCTCCTTTCTACTCCCTCTCCACCCACTGAACTCATCTGTCCCCCTCAAGCATCCTCCCTCCCACCTTCTCTATTATTGTAAAGGGCAATGCCAACTCCCCTATCCTGGACTCCTCACTCCCTCTCTTCCCTCCAACCTCATATCCAAGCTGTTGCCAAGGGCTACTGATTTTACCTTTGTGATATCTCTTCAATATGCCCTCTTCTCTCCTTTGACACTACCTTCACCCTTGTGCCGTATCACTCCACTCCTAGATTACTGAAATAGCCTCTTAGTGGATTTGCCTTCCAAGTCTCTGCCCCTCCAATTCCCTCTCCATTCAGCTGTTAAAGTGATATTCCTGAAGTCCAGGTCTGAATGTTAAACCCCTCCCTCAACCAACAAACTCCAGTGGCTCCCTATGGCCAACAGGATCAAATAGAAAATCTTCTGTTTGGCCCTCAGAGCCCTTCATATTCTGCACTGTCTTCTGGTCTTCTTCTACCTTCTACCCAATCCCCACATACTCTTCAATCTAGTGACACTGGCCTCCTTGCGGTTTCTTGAACAAGAGACTCCATCTCCTGACTCCAGGTATTTTCTCGGCTGTCTCCCATAAGTCCCACCTTTTACAGGAAGTCTTTTCCAATCCCTTTTTATTCTAGTGCCTTTCCTCTCTTCATTATTTCCTATTTATCCTTTATCTAACTTGTCTGAACAGTTATATGCATGCTACCACAGCCTGAAGTTCAGGTGTGGCCATACCTGAAGTATCTTCTACCTTGTTAATAGCATTAAGGCAACAAATTATCTAAGAAAATTGAACTGGGGCAGAACCTTAAGGTATAGCCTTGTCAAAAATATTGCTGAAATTAAAAAAAAACTTTAAAAAATTTTAAATTCTGATTTGAATTTGTATCTAGGTCTTTGTCTCATGCTCCCAAAAGAGGAATAAAAAAAATAAATCCTGGGAGAGTATTTATTTGATTGGGGCTCACCCATAGTCTTTTCCAATCTGTACTGATATTTTCTTAGTATTTCCAAATCAAAATAGATAACCTTGAACTGAAGCAAGTATTTGCAGAAGAAGGAAAAGATAGAAATAGCTGTGTTGACCTGTTACATAATAGCACATTTCTTTCATTCAAGCTCCATTTTTTTTCACTGGATCCAATTCATGATGTTTTCTCTAAGTAAAAAAAAAAGTTCTAAAATTTTTTAAATTAATTCTTCATGTTTTCAGCTGAAGCCTCAATGTATCTCCCTGCCCTGAAGATACTTGACCTTTCTTGGAATAAGTATGTTGGAGGAAACCTCAATATGCTTTTAGAAACTCTGAAGCTATCTGCTGCCCTCCAAGTGCTGAGATTGAGAAGCTGCTCCCTGGTTGCTGAGGATATGGCTTTCCTTGGTATGTATTTACCTATTACAGTGAAGTCTTGGCACCTAGAGCCTACCTTCCAACATTGCATTATATGGAAATAGCACTGAATGTGGAGTCAGAGGACATGAGATTGATTCTTGGCTCTGAAACTTATCATTTATGTGACCTTGGACAAGTCACTCAACTCTCTTTATCAGTAAAATGGAGGCTTTGTGCTAAAATACTTTTTAAACCCCTTTTTGCTCTAAAACTGAGAAGGTTTGTGTTTGTTATCACCCTGAACATATCTGCTATCTGTGTTGTGTACATGCAGGGAAATGGTTGGTAGAGTGGTGAAGGGGGGACTGGCAAGGAGAGGAATTATGTTCTCAAACTACCTGGTCTCTCTTCTCTTACCTAAAAAAGGATTAATAGTTCATTGTGACCTTCATGGAAAGCCTCAGGCTTACTTTAGCTCTTTTATGAGTCAGACCCACAGCCTCATATGGTCAGCATATAAGATATCCTTATAAGATAAGAATCCTTCAAATCTATGTTTCCCACTCCATTGTTTCTCCATCAGCAGGAACTCCACCAGACTAATTTGATATTTGGGTTGGAAAGATCAATTCCTTTCAACTCCTATAATGCCTCTGAATTCATGCAGATCATTCTAGTATTTCCCTTAATCATATTAGAAGGGCAGAGTCAATCTGGACATCTTTATCTTGCATTTCCATAGCTATAGCCAAATTGCTGCTCTTATCAACCCCTACCCTGTTACAAGCACTTCAGGTCTCATTTAACAGTGGTTTACCCTCTCTGCTGGGTCAGCTAGTGATATGGATAGAGCACCAGCCCTAGAATCAGGAAGACTCATGTTCTTGAGTCCAAATCTGGCTTCAGATACTTCATTAGCTATGTGACTGTGAGTAAGTCACGTAACTCCGTTTGCCTCTGATTTTTTGTTTCTTTTTCCAGATTATATGTCAGTACAATTTTCAATAATCATTTTAATGACATTTTGTGATCCATGTTCTCTCCCTTCCACCCCTTCCCCTTCCCCAAGACAGCAGTTAATATGATATAGGTTGTACATACATTATCATACAATACATATTTCCATGTTCATCATGTGAAAGAAAACATACATTGCTTACACTAAAGAAAAATTCATGGAGGAAATAAAATGAAGAATGACATGTTTCAGTCTGCATTCAAACCTTCTATAACAGTAGGTAGCCTTTTTCATTATGAGTTCTTTGGAGTTGTTCTGGACCCTTGCAATGCTAATAGTTGTCATTCACAGTTGATCACACATTATTGCTATTACTGTGTACATCGTTCTCCTGTTCTGCTCACTTCACTTTGTATCACTTCATATAAGTCATTCTAGCTCCTTGGTTTCCTTCTTTATAAAATGAGCTGGAGAAGGAAATAACAAGTCACTATAGTATCTTTTCCAAGAAAATTCCAAATGGAGTCACAAAGAGGTGGACGTGACTGAACAAAAAAGTCCCCTTCCTCTCTAAGTCCTTTGTCATAGCAGCTCCTCCAACTCTCTGGTCCTTGAAGCAGTGACCTCCCTAACTCTTGCCCCAGATTGGGGAATTTGAGGATCATTACCTAGGAAGAGTGATTTATATTCAGATTTGGGTATAATTAAAGACTATGCTTATCTCTTCTACTTGACTGTAATTTCAGGGTGATAGAAAATTTAAGGCAAGTTCACTACATATCTGTAGCAATCACTACAATTCTCTGCTGCAGTCACTTGCCAGTCCTATATCACCCTGGTACCATATCTTATCTATGACCCAAAGGCTTCCCCTGTAGGACAGTGTCCATGCCTTCTAACAATGGTCCACAGTGGGTCCCTGCTGACTATCTCCAGGCCTGGCACTCTATCCACTGAGGCATCTGCCTTCTGTCAGATCTTTCTCCTTCTCCAGGTCATTATAAGATGAGGAAACTGAGGCAAACAGGATTAAGTGACTTGCCCAGGGTCACACAGCTAGTAGTGTCTGAGGTCAGATATGAACTCATGAACTCATGAACCTAACTCCAGACCCAGTGCTCTCCCCACTGAACCATCTACCTGTCACTTACATACATATATACATACATACATATATAGTATATTTTGTCTCTATTGATAGGATGTAAACTTTCTATTATGCCTCAAAAGTTATTAAGCTGTGTAGTGCCTATTGACCTAGCAATACCACTCCTGGACCCCCAAAAGAGATAAAAGAAAAGACTCATATGATCTAAAATCTATAAAGCCCCTTTTTGTGGCAGCAAGTACTGAGAAATAAGAGTGCTCATCAGTTAGGGAATGACTAAAAAAACCAATAGTTTGTGAATGTAACAGAATGCCATTGTGTCATAAGAAAGGATGATAGGAGTGGTTTCAGAGAAATCTGGGGAGACTCATAGGAACTGATGAAGAATGAAGTAAAAGGAATCAAGGGGACAGTTTATGTAAAAATATCATTGAAAGACTTAAGAACTCTGATCAATGCAATGGCCGGCCACAATTCCAGAAGATTGCTAACAAAGGGTGCTACCTGTACCTCATGAGAGCATGCAGAATGAGATATATTTTTGGACATTAATTTGTGAATTAATTTTGCTTGATTACACATATTTGTTAAAAAGGGGGTCTTGTCTTAATTTTAATTTTTTTCCCAAGAGGAGACAAAAAGGTAAGGAGGAAAGATAATAGATTATTTAGTTGAAAAATAAAATAAAATAAAATTAGGGGGGAAAGAACGTATATTCCTTGAGGGTAAACAATTTCATTTTTGGCAGTGTATTCTTATTAGCAATCACCTTACCTGACATAGAATAGAGATCGAGATAGTGATTGGATCCATGATCTATATTATATAGATAGATTATATACCCAGGATATAGAGAAATCTCAGATGAGAAAATTCCCTCTCCCAAAGTAAGTTGCATATTCCAATTCAGAGACTCAGAGAGTTTCCTAGAACTTAGAGAGATGAAGATACTTGCCTAGAGCCATCATTTCTATGGGTCAAGGCAGGACTAGAACCCACACATTCCTGATGCCACATTGTCTCTCACTAAGCTCACAGCGCTTCCTGTTTGGTATTTTTCAGCATCTGTTATACAAAGCGGTCATCTTACCAAGCTGCAACAGCTGGATCTGAGCTACAATGACAACATTTCAGATGAAGGCTGGGCCATTTTCAGTCAAAATGTGCCGTTCTTAAAGGAACTGACCGAGCTGGACATCAGTCTTCGGCCAGCCAACTTTCGTGAATGTGGACAGTGGTTTGGACACTTGCTAAATGGTTTGACCAAACTGCCCCTGCTCTCGGAGCTAGGAATCCAAAGATGGAGGATCCCAGAGCCCCAGGAGGAAGAGCTGGAGTATTTCAACCAAGAACACAAAAGGAACGTCCACTTTGACTATGGCGGGTTCCAATGACATCTGTTTTCCCAGGGCTACCGAAAAGAAAACAAAAACCTTTTTCTATTAATAATGATAACTCAGGGACAGTGTTAATATATGACACATCAAGTACTATAAAGGGATATGATCATATAATATAATTAATATTATATCATGATGTATAATATAATGTTACTAGATATTTTAAGTAATATAAAAGAGTATAATATAATTAACATTATTACAATTTATTAATGTTGCTATATTATTACATAAATATTAAATTATCAAATAATTGACTATTAATCAAGTAATATAATGTTACTAGATGATATATTAAGTAATATAAAAGTATATGATCAAAGTGAGATGGTAATAACTAACACAGATGCTACAAATTACTTTACAGACATTCTCTCACAATGACCCTATGAGGGAGTCTGACAGGGACTACCAACATTTTACAGAAAACAGGCTCAGGGGATTCTGGTCAACTTGCCCACAGTTCCCCATTCTGTTGGGAAGAAGGGTTTGAGCATGCATTCTCCTGGCCCCAGGACTGAATTGGATGCGATGCTGAAAACAAGATCCCTCCTTTCTTCATTGGCAGGCAACTAAGATTAAAGTGTTGAACCTGGGGTCAGGAAGATCTGAGTTTGAATCCTGTTTCACACTGCTTACTTGCTGTGTGATCCACTGTAAAACTCTCTTAGGGGTACCTTGGCAGCTCAGTAAATTAAGAGCTAAGCCTGGAGAAAGAAAGTCCTGAGTTCAAATCTGCCCTCAGATACTTCTTAGCTATGTAACCTTGGGCAAATTATTTGACCACAATTGCCTAGCTCTTGCTGTTCTTCTGCCTTGGAACCCATACTTTGTGCTAGTTCTAAGACAGAGGGTAAGGGTTTTTACATTTTAATTTTAAAAAATTATCTTAGCCTTCCTTTCTTTATCTATAAAATAGGGATAATAATAAGAGCACCCACCTCAGGGTTATTATTATTAATGATGATAATAATAGTAAAGAGCATGTTAAGGTTTACAAGGGACTCAGTGTGTGTTACCTCTCAAGAATGCTGGAAATTGAGTGCTAGTATTATCTATATTTTACAAATGAGGAAGCTGAGGTACAGAAAAGTTAAGTGACTTAGGCCACAAAGCTAGTAAGTGTCTGATGAAGAATTTGAACTTATACCTTCCTTATTCCAAGTCTACACACTCTGAACTACATCACCTAGCTGCCTTGGTTATTATGAGGATCAAAGGCAATAACAGGAGGGATGTCCCTGAAGTCTTGAGGTTTTAAACTTAAATATGCAATTTAAGCTTAAAGCTACACTAAGATTTGGGGAATCCCCTGTATACCAAGAGCACTTTACAAACCCTTAAATGCCACAGAAATGTTAGTTATTATCAAGTCTTGTGACCACTGAATGGCATTTTTCAAAAGAGTTTTCTTTTCTCTTTTCCTTTCCTTTCCTTTCCTTTCCTTTCCTTTCCTTTCCTTTCCTT
>NC_058132.1:669581226-669590870 GCF_016433145.1 Gracilinanus agilis | reverse complement strand
TTCCTTCCTTCCTTCCTTCCTTCCTTCCTTCCTTCCTTCCTTCCTTCCTTCCTTCCTTCCTTCCTTCACATGATAAACAATTACCTAACCCAATAGGTGCTTTTGCCAGCTACACTGGCCAATGGCAAGGCCTAAGCTAATTCCTATAGAATGGCTCCTTGAAGGTATAAAAGACATGACTACATGTCATTGTACTGTCATTCCTCCTATGATAACTCAGGGTGCTTGTATCAGATTAGAAAACTAAATACTTCTCAGTTCTCAGTGAACCCTATTTATACTTCATCTTTAGGTCTCTTCTCTATTCACTTAATAACAACAGAATCTCAGAGCTGGTGGAGAATTCAGTTGGCCTCTAGTCCAGTATGGACCAGAACAGACATCTCTCTTACAACTTAGCCAACTTGAGGTCGCCCAGACTTTTCTTGAATACTTCTAGTGAAGAAAAGCTCACTACTTCCAGAGGCAGCCCATTCCGCTTTTGGAAAAGTAATTTTAAAAATTAGTGGTTAATTGCCGACCATTTGGAGCTGAAGTATTCAAAATCTGATAAAAAAGACTGTTGAATGAGTACAAATATGTGGGATTCAGGTATGGGAATTCCTTTCACAAATACAATTTTTAAAAGAAGTCCAATCTGTGTACAGCAAATTCCCAGGCCAGGGATTTAGACATTCTAAGGGACAGGCAGCTCTTACTGTTTAGATCCATCTAAAGACTGCTAAGTTTTCTCTATTTCTGCGTATTCTTCAATAAATCCTATGCCAGCAAACCACTTGTGAGTGTGGTTTGTTGTATCAGATCATGGGGATCCTTTGACCCCAGTAATTAAGAAATTAGTTTAAAATAAGATGACATTTAATAGAGATATTTGGGCTCAAAAAACTCAATGGTTTAAGTACAAAATGGAGGCTGACCATTGCTAGAAAATGACATGGGTAAGACTTGGATGTTTTAATAAACTGTAATCCCAGAAGGAGTCAATGGTTTTTCAAAAAGGCATTTGTCCTTCTTGTCAACTTTATGAACAAGATGGAGAGATATGAGCCAGAGGATGGTAGAGATATCAAATAAGTATAAATGAACACACCCAAAAAAGCAATCAAGAATGGGTCATGGGATCATGGCTTTCGCTTTAGATTGGGTCTTAAAGATTTTACATTCTAACTGCCTCATCGTACAGGTTAAAGGTGATTGGGCAAAGCACCAAACCTCTTTACCTCTGATGCCTGAAGGAAATAAAACCACGTTTCATCAATCAAACAATCAGAACTGAATGTGTCTAGGATCTGTACAACTCCTTGGATCAATCAAAGCCATTGTGCGTGAAACTTGGACATGACTTAAACAACCTGTATAAAATGAAGACACTACTCAGAAGGGGCCTAAGAGAGAGATTCTGAGCATCAGGACCAAAGGTCGGAGCAAACATGGCATTTCCCACATGCCTTTAAGGAACAAAGACAGGATGGAATTTTGGCAAAGAAGGGAGATGTCAAAGAGAGTTACCGGCTCTACAAGCACCCCAGGGCTCAGGATTTGGACTGAGGAAGTCACAAGAAAAAGGCCAATGCATTCCCCATCTTCTCCCAATGTCTCTCTATCCACAAATCTTAAAATATAATCTGCTGTTCCATTACCCAAAGCTTCCAGTAAATTGAATTTTTCCTCAGTCACAAAGAAACCAGGGGTTTATTAGAGTTAGAGCAAGAATAGGTGGTCCAATTTCCCAGCCATGCAGAGCTAGATTCAAGCAATGCAGTAAAATTGTCTCCAATTTCCACAGCTGAATAAACTTTTCTCACAAGACAAAATTTGGGCTAGGTCCATAATTGAATATAAAGGGGACCGAGCTAGCCCCAGAACTGAGTTAAAAAATGGAATCAGTGTGGTTCATTCCATTCCCACAATTCACTTGCAGTCCTAAATCCCTTCAAATCCTTACACAATCTCTGTCGAATTAAAAATGAGTGTTACCTAGAGTGAGCAGCTAGATGGCTCAGTGGATAGAGTGTTAGATCTGGAGTCGGGAAGATGAAATCTGGCCTCAGATACTAGTTGTATGACTTTGGGCAAGTCACTTAACTTCTATTTGCTTTAATCCACTGGCGAAGGAAATGACATTCCAGTATCCTGGCCAAGAAAACCCCATGGAAAGTCTGGTCCTTGGAGTCACGAAGAGTCAGACATGACTGGATGAACAAGAACAAAATTACTCAGGGAGAGAAATACATGGCAGTCGCATCGATGAGGAGGCTACAGCGCTTTTCAAATAAGGAAAAAAGAAGAAGAAAGGTAAAGGATTTCATCAAAGGATAAGTAATCAAACAACAAGATGGGCTGGTCACGATGGTGAGAGCCAAGGATAAATGGCGGACAAGTCATGTGTTCTGTTGGTATCCTCCCAAGGTCAGGAGAAAGTGAGAGAATGCCCCATCGTGTTGAATAGCAAATTTATGGAAGTGCATGGACAAGAGTCACATGGGATGGACAGACGTGTCCTGTTGGAGGGCACATCAACATCGATAAGATCACAGATCCATCTGAATATTGAAAGGAAAGCCACAGTCCCAGAGGATTTGTGATGAGACACACTATCCACCTCCAGACTGAAAAGGCATTGATTTGGGCTCAGAGGGCAGACTAAGACACATACTTGTGTTTGGACATGTCTCATGCAGGAAATTATTTTGCTGGATTATACATATTTGTAATGGGTTTGGTTTTCTTGCTTTCAATGGGAAATTGAAATCAAAAACAAAATTGAATTTTTTAGAAATGTAATAAAAAGAAAAAATTTAAAACTTAGAATAAAAAACCTTAAAATTAAAAGGAAAACAACTCAGAATGCTCTCCTCCTGGAAGCAGTAGTTTCCCTATTTCTGGATGTGAGGACTAAAGAACCTCTTAGTGATGAGTATAAGTCCCATTAGATAGTTCCTGAAATTCTGCCAAGAAATATGGAATTTCACAAATCTTGCATTGTACATCAGAAAGTCACATCGAGTCACAGAATCATAAATTTACCATCACCTATTCCACAGCCTTCCTTTTATGGATAAAGAGGCCTGGAACGAGTCAAGAGACTTGCCCAAAGTCACCTAGCTGGTAAGTAATAGAAACAGGATTCAAACTCAAGTGGTCTTCTGGCTCTTTATCCAGAATTCTTTCTACTGTACGATGCTATTCTCCATGAAGCTATGTACTAAGTTTAGAGCTAGACTGTGATCAGCCTGGAGTTGAGAGGTCCTGGGTTCAAAGCTGACCTCAGACATTTCCTAGCTGTGCGATTCTAGGCAAGCCATTTAACTCCTAGTGCCTAGCCTTTACCTCTCTTCTACTTCGGAACTGCAACACAGTATTATAGATTCTAAGATGGAAGATAAGGGTTAAAAAAAGCCAAACAGAAAAATTTATATTTGATTCTGAGGGAGAGAGGGAGCCAATTAATCATTTAATAAACATTTATTACATGTCTCTATGTACTAGGGATACAAATACAAGTTGTTGTTCATCCTTCATTTCCAAGGAGGGCTGATGACATCATGAGGTAATATCTCAACTTGTGAATGAACTGGATTTAAGTGAGGCAGAGCTGAACAACTCACTCTCTCTTCCAGTGTCAACAAAGTCCAGTGGCAGGACAAAAGTCAAGATGGACTGGCAATGCTCCAGAATGCAGTGGATGAACTTGACATCTTTGATGTCGGACCAAGCTCTAAGAACTCCATCAATGCCTGCTTCTGCTGTCTTCATGGCCTTTGGAACAAATTGTTTTCCTCTGTCATTCTGATGGGGGAAAGTCTTCACATAGTTAGGGTAGAAGTTCCCCTAACTCACCAACAGGTGACCTCCTCAACCTGGTTTAGCCTACCCATCAAGATGGTTTACTTAAAATAGCACTCGTTATGTCTAACTCATATTTCCATTTTGACCTCCTCTTGGTATACAAGGTGTGATGTTGGTCTATGTCTATTTTTTGCCAAAATATTTTCCTGTTGTGCCAGTGATTTTTATCAAATTTTGGGTCCCTAAAGTTGGATATTTGGGTTTACCAAATACTGAATTACTATGGTCATTTACTGTTGCATGTTATGTACCTAATCTATTCCACTGATCTATCATTTACATTCTACAGCTTCTTGGAGCAAGAAATTTTTTTCTCCTTGAGAGCTTTCTATTC
Source organism: Gracilinanus agilis (assembly GCF_016433145.1). NCBI lineage: Eukaryota > Metazoa > Chordata > Mammalia > Didelphimorphia > Didelphidae > Gracilinanus > Gracilinanus agilis. Next base: position 669,586,687 of record NC_058132.1, on the reverse strand, counting down.
ATATTTTTGGATTATTTATCTATTGAGAAATGACACTTGTTAAAAATTTAATAAATTACTTATGATTGTCAGATTTTCCTTTTCTAATTTTAATATCCTTGATTTTGTTTGAGCAAAATTTTTTTAAATTTTATATAATTGATATTTTCCATTTTATATCCTGTGATCCTCTCTGTCCTTTATTTGGTCAAGATAGCTGTAAAAGGAATCACCTTCTTTGTTCCTTTTTTTAAAAAATAATATGGTCTTTTAAATCTAAGTAGGATATATCTATTTGAAGCTTATTGTAGTATTTGGTGGTGCTCTTCTAAACCTACTTGGACCTGCAAGTTAAACCTAAAATGCTTTTCCTTTTTCTCAGGAGTCTTTTTCTGGACACTTTTAATGGAATTAGAGGCCATAATTCCTTTTAGGAAGATTCTTCTTGTTTATTTATAAGCTGATATTCCAGTTTTTTACTTGAATTTTCTTCCTCCTTATCTTTGTTCATTTCAGTCTTTCCCCACTTCTCTTCCTCTATTGCCCCTTTCTGATTCCTCCTCTTTTGGTGGTACTTTCCCTGGGGGAAAACCTTAAAGCTATCTCAGCATCCTGTTTTTCACACAGGCCTTAGTCTCCACACCAAGAGACCTCTGGGGGTTCAGAAGTAACCTCAGTTAGGTGCTGGGCTTTTTCCCTCAGGCTTCGGGGAGTACCACACAGCCATGGTTTCTTTCCTCTCTTTTCCTTAGTTTTCTGGCTGAGTGCTAATGCCTCTGTTCCAGTCCAACTAAGCTTCTGCTTTTTGGTTTTTCTATCAAATGGGGTAAAGGAGGTGATTGGAGTTGAGTTCTATGATAAGCCAGCCCTGCTGCTATATTGTAGTGGGAAGTGGGGGAAGATGTTCTGAGTGACTAAGTTAGAGGTTAGATGCTGGAAGCCAGCAAGCAGTTCCAGTTATCTTGAGAGGTGTGATGTTTTAGCCGAGACAGAAAGAGAGAGTTGGAGACACAGTGGATTTCTGGAAGCTGTTCTGATCACTTCCTGTGAATCTTTATTTTTTATATCTTTCTCTCACAGTCACACAAATGCTGGGAACATTTACATTTCAAAATCAAAACAGAGAAGAGCTAAAGGTTATACTGTTTAAAGTTGGTACACCTAAGAAATTTCTACAAAATTCTACACAGAGATTATACTTAGTCTAAACAGTCTTAAAGGCTACCCAAACTCTACTTTATCTAAGTTTTATTTTTATAAAAAGAACCTTCAACATACTTCAAAAGCGGATTAGAGTGCGAGAACCTTCAAATTCAGGGGAAAACAAGTCTAACGTGGGAAAGTAGTGAAGTGAGAATATTTTGGTTTATTTATACTCCTTCAAACTCTTGGGTCACAGAGAGAAAGATTAAAGCAGCTTCTGCTATTTCACTGAGGGTATGAACTATTAACTCATTAAATGCTGGTTTATTATAGAGTAATAAGGGGATTTCTATAAGATTTGGGGCTATCCTAAAGATATAGATTATATAATACTTTTAATAATAAAAAGTGTTGATCAGAAGAGAGTCACACAGAGGGGTTTGATTGGGTTTTCCATCCATTCTGTGGCTGATTTTCAGATCACAGAGCTCAGTGTAGGGCTTTGCCATCTGCACTGACTTGATGGTCTCTGGTTCCTCTGGGAGGGGGAGGGGAAGGCAGTTAGAGATTTACCTTCTTTGCTGCTAGTTAATCAACCTGTTATCTTTTCATGTTCTTAGTGTCCTAGACTAATGCTGAAATTGCTTTATCTCATTCATAATCCTTATTTTGGAGCAGTTTGAGAGGACAGAAGGATTAGAGAAAACGCCTGCTCTTCCATAATGTTGGTTGTTTGATCTAAAACTCTGCAATTTACTTTAGGAAATATTAATTAAAAGACAGCATGATTTGGTAGCTAGAGAACTGGCCTTGAAGTCTAGTGTAGGTCTGTCTTTGATCCCTATTGTCTGTGCAAAACTAAGAACATCATTTAACATGCAAATAAGAGCAAGAATTGGAGAGCAGCTGAAGACCTACGAGGATACATTGGTACTAGCTGAGACAGATGTATGGGTGTTCAGAGAAGGCTAGAACCTCTGATGCAAGTCCTTTTCAGGGCTGCTCACCCATCTTTGGAGAATGGAAAAACTGTACCTGTCAGATTTAAGGATAAGGGAAGGGCTTATGGATAAATAAGAAACAGAGATGATTAGAAGAAGTAAAATTGATCATTTTGATTACAAGAATTTTTTTTAAAAAGCTTTTGCACAAACAAAACAAATGCAGTCAAAATTAGAATGAAAAGTGGAAAACTGGGGGAACAAATTTAAAGCAAGTTCCTCTGATAAAGGTCTCATTTCTCAGATATATAGAGAACTGAGTTAAATTTATAAAAATAAGAGCTATCCCTCAGTTGATAAATAGACAAAGGCTAGGAACAGATATTTTTCAGAAGAATAAATCAAAACTATTGATTGTCACATGAAAAAAATGCTCTAAATCACAATTGATTAGAGAAATGCAAATTCAAAACCACTCTGAGATACTACCTCACATCTATCAGATTGGTTAACATAACAAAAAGGACAATGACAAATGCTGGAGGGGATGTGAAAAAATTTGGGATTATACTATTGGGGGAATTGTGAATTGATCCAACCCTTCTGGAGAAAAATTTGGAATTCTTCAGGAAGAGCTATAAAACTGTGCATCCCTTTGATCCAGAGTAAAAGGAAAGGCAATATCTGCCCTCAATGAATTTTAATTCTATTGGAGGAAGACCACACATAAAAGCGAGCAAGGTGGGCAGTGGATGGAGAGTTGAACCTGGAATCAGGAAAACTTGAATTCAAATCTGACTTCAGATATCAGTGTTAGTTGTATAACCCAGGCCAAGTCACTTAACCTCTGTCTCCCTCACTTTTCTCATCTGTAAGATGGAAATAATAGCAACACCTCTCTATCTTCTGGGGTCGTTGTGAGCTTTGTAAATCTTGAAGTTCTAGATAAATGTTGGTTATTATTACTTTTATTCAAAGGGAGTGGGGAAGAACCAGAGAAAATGAAGACCTGTGGTGGACCTGAACTCATTCCCTAAATGCAAGCCCTGAAAGGAATTTGCCCAAGGAATAAGGGGGAATGGCCTGGTGGCAGAGGGATGCTACAGGACAAGAAGATTGCTGAGAAGAGTCACAAGCACATGTGGGATTCTCAGGGTGTTAGAATTAATACCTTTTACCACTCTTCTGCCTTGGAAGCAGAACACAGTAAAAATAAAGAAATAAGACAGGCATTTTAGCCAAGTACTGGAGGAAATTGTGAGGCTCATAGCAAACACGTATAGAATACGCTTTGTAAACCTCAAACAAAAAAATCTAAATAAATGCGAACTTCCACTATTGTATCATTTGAGTGTCATGTAAGTCAAAGAAGGCACAGGTGAGCATGTCCATTTTATAGATAAAGACAAAGGAAAAGAGAGGTTGAACTAGGTCTTAGAATGAGGTACCTAGAGCTGGAATGGATCTTACAAATCAATGAGGCCTCACACCCACTCCCACTCCTGCTGCCATTTTATAGGGACAAGAGAGATGAATTAACTTGACCAAAGCCACCCAGCCAACAAGGGTAAAACAAGGACTTGGCATCAGGCCTGAAGAACCCAGACTGAAAGCTTAAATTACAGGACATAGAAAGAACCTTAAAAGACAACCAGCTTGACTTCCTTCATTTTGCTAGGTAGGAAATGGAAGTCCAGAGAAGGAAGTGATTTGTCTAAGGTCAAAGAGCCAGTAAGTATCTTGGTGGATCCTACCATGTACTTCTCCACAAGCACAGGGATGGCTTCAACAGCCATCCTTCCAATGCAGAGACCGAGAGACAGAGCCATCCCTCCATGCAGCAATGAAACCAAGACTGAATTTCTTTCTTTTTTTATTAAAACAAAATAATAAAGGGGGCAGCTTGGTGGGTCAGTGTTATTGAGAGCCAGGCCTAGAGATGAGAGTTCCTGGGTTCAAATCTATACTCAGACACTTCCTAGCTGTGTGACCCTGGGCAAGTCACTTAACTCCCATTGCTTAGACTTTACTGCTCTTCTGCCTTGGAATCAATACATAGTATTGCTTCTAAGAAAGAAGGTTAGGGTTTGTTGTTGTTGTTGTTTTAATAAGAAGAAAAAGATGACTTCTCTGGGGCTCACAGGTTTTAGAGTTGCTGTCAATGAAAATAAGGCCAAGTAAATTTTATAAGAAGAACAATAATAATTGATAATATCTAAAATTTATATAGTGCTTATTGTGTGCCAGGTACTGTGCTAATAACCCTTTTATGATCATTACCTCATCAGATCCTCACAGAAACTCTGGGAGGTAGATGCCATTGTTATCAACCTTTTTATAAATGAGGATACTGAGGCAGAGAGAGGTGAAATGACTTGCCCAGAGTCACACAGTTAGTAACTGCCTGAGGCTGGATTTGAACTCAGATCCTCTTGACTACAAATCTAATGCACCATCGCTTACTCCATGGTACTACTCCATTCCAGATCATTTAGGAAATGAATACTCTGTGAAAGCTCTGTTCTAGACCCTGCAAGTACAAAGAAGAAAAAGAAAAAAAATGAAATAATTCCTGCCCTCAAAGAGTTTGCAATCTAATGAGAGATGTTTACTAATTCAACTTCTTGGAGGTAACCATAACTATGGCTGGAATGAGAGCCTTTTAATGCTCACCACAGTTTCTAAGGGCGGGATGATGGGCAGCCTTGTCTTCCTTTCTTTTGAACCATGGTCAGGCCATTCAGCATTTTTCAAAAGTTCATCAAAGAAAAGAATTACTTCTTTTTGCCCTTGTCTGGTTTTCCTTTTTCTTTTTCTCCTTTTTTTCCTTTCTTGTCTTTTGGTGATGTCTTTCCTTTCTTTAGTAACTTATATATTTCTTCATTTGAGCCAAGTCCTTTCCTCACCCTTACTGCTCTGTACCAAGCCTGAAGCTGAAAAGAAAATCAAGAAGTGTGCATTAAATCAGTGTGATGACCACGCCAGGCAGTCATGGCTTCTAATCCAGTCTTCAAATCAAAGGGAAGAAGAAAGGATCCCCTCAGAGGGCATTCCCTCTCCGGGCCCGACACCTTTCCACAGGCTGTTTTACTGGGAATGTTTCCCTTCTTCATCTCTACCTCCTGGAATCAGTCAGGCAAGAAACATTCATTAAATGTCTACTAGGTGACACAAAGACAAGAAGCTTATACTCTAACGGGGAAGACAACACGGAACAGGGAGAGGAAAGGCAGCGGATGGGGGAAAGTTCTTGGGATGGGTTGGGGGAGATGATGGAGAAATCCAGGAGTGTGAGGATAGGCAAGAATGAAGAGATGGCTGACTTGAATACCCTCCTTAAATGGAAGTCCCGTGAGAAGAGCCCAAACCTCTGATGAGAGGGAGAGGGAGGGAGGGAG
>NC_058132.1:669492292-669580096 GCF_016433145.1 Gracilinanus agilis | reverse complement strand
GAGAGAGAGAGAAAGAGAGAGTGAGAGAGAGAGAAAGAGAGAGAGAGAGAGAGAGAGAGAGAGAGAGAGAGAGAGAGAGAGAGAGAGAGAGCCAAAGAGAGAGTCAAAGAGAGGGAAGGAGAGAGAAGGGCCCCAGGGGCATGGGGCATTGATGAGATGGGAGTTTCAGAGCTGAAATGATGTTGTAGAAAGAAGTTCAAGGGACATGAGAAAGAGATCTAGAGTCATGGAGCCAGAGAGAGAAATGATTTTTACCCATGTACTATGGCTTTGTAGCATAGCTTTAAATCAAAACAGCTGAGGATAAATGTAATAGTGAATAGGAAAAAATCCTGAGACCTCCAAAAGCAAGGTGCCAGTGATGTATTACATGGTTTCTTTTAACCTGAGAAGCCTTGCTTTAGAGCTGTTCCTATTGACTTCCATTTATCCTCCCAATATTCCATATAGAGTCACTGTTAATCTGACTGGTGCTCCTGGGACAGGGGAACAAACTTGAGAATAGGTCATTGGACGAATGGTCTAAAACCAGAACCTTGGCCAGGGATGAGGCTAGATCTGGGACCTTGGTCTTCAGATGGCTGGTCCATATCATAAGAGAAGCCCAGCGCTTAGTAAAAGATTGTACACAGTACATGCTTATGAAATGTTTGTTGAATAATCAACCATCTGGCTGCTGGATTAAGCAAGTCTCTTCATGTGACTGGCCTTTAATTTCATATCTGAACATGTCTATGATTTCACAGAGAACTCCTGGTGTGAGAGCTCCCTCTCCCCAAAAGAAAAAACCTATCCTTGACAATGTAGTAAGTCCTGGAACAGAGGGTTTTTCCATTTTTTTGTCATGAACCCTTTTGGTGGTCTAGTGAAACCTCTGAACCCCTTCTTGGCATCATGTTTTTAACTGTATAAAATAGAATTCATAGCATTATGAATACAATGTGATATGATATGGAATGGTATGTGTGATATGGTATGATATAATATAATATGGTATAATATAATATAATGTAATATAATATAATGTGGTATGATATAATGTAATGTAATGTAATAATTTATGTAATATAATGTAATATATAATATCATATAAAAATTTGTGGCCCTTGCATAAGAATCTCTGCCTGAGGAGTAACCTGAGGTTAAGTGACTTACCCAGGGTCACACAACTCTTCAGGGTCAGAGGCCAGGTCTTGGTAACTCTAAGCCTGAACTCTAGCCACTGTGCACATGCCTCTAAAGTTTATAGGGTTTTGACCAGTTGGTTGTTTCATTTTGTTTTGCTCTGCATTTTTTTGCTTCCAATTTCACAAATGTATCAGGTCAAGAGAAAGAAGAAAAAGAAGGAGGTAGGAGGGGAGAAGGAGCCTGTAAAGATCCTGAATATTAACACAGACCATCTAGTTTAATACTAATTTGTGGGACCATAAATTTGTTTAAGAATTTCTTAGATATTTTGTTGTCAATGGTTCTTCCCAATTCAAAATATTTCTGAATTTGAAAAATTTTGAACTTTCTAGGAAAAAACTTTTTTTTCGAATTATAATAATAATTTTCCCAGTATGTTTTCTGAAATTTTAAATTTCAATTTCAATTCACTTCACTTAACATAATTTAAAATTAAATTTTAAATTTTAAACTCCTTCCCTTCTCAGAGATGGTAAAGCAACTTGATCTGGGTTATACATGTATTATCATGCAAAAAAATACTTCCATATAGGTCACTGTAGTAAGAGAATGCTCATATAAAGCCAAAACTTCCATATAAAACCATAAATAAAATAATGTGAAAGATAGTTTGCTTTGATTCAAATCTGACTCCAATAGTTCTTTCTCTGGAGGTAGACAGCATTCTTTGTGCTTTGTGCTTAAGTACTATACATACTATTTTGAATAGGTGGCAATTAAGATGATCTGGGTTGGGCATTCTGCTATAAAACAATATATACCCAGAATGCTCTATAAAAAAAAGAGGCTAAATAAGAAATTGGGACACATTCTTGAACCTCCTACAGTACCCTTCAAAGTGGAATGTTCAAAAGCATTTCCCAACATTTGATCATCATTAAACTGTGATATCCCTAGACCAGAAGTACTTTACCAAGTCTCTGAACTATTTTTTAATACCTTGAGAACTGTGTTTCAATATAATTGGTTTCCTTAGTAGTCCTACATATTTTATGTATTTAAAAGTATTATTTTGAGCAGGAGTCCATAAGCTTCACCAGACTGCCACAAGGGCCAGGATGCCAAAAGGGGGAAGAAGCTTTGCCCTAGAAAGAGTCTTTGGTGTGTTTAGTATCTCCCATCCTACACACACACACACACACACACACACACACACACACACACACACACACACACGCATCTGTCACTGGGAGGTTTTTTTTTTTCTGATTTTACCTTAGTAGCCATTGTGATCTTCAATCTTCTTTCCTTTAAGTATTTAAATATTTCCTCAATCCCTGTAAGCAACACTTCTGGTGGAGGGGCTTCCATGGGATTTCCTTCTAGATTGAGAACCTGGAGGTTTTGTAGTTCATCCATTTTTAATGGAAGGGCAGTCAGCTGGTTGTTCTCCAGAAGCAATGTTTTCAAACCTAAAATAAAAGAGATTTTTAAAAAGAGAGGGTTTACTTTCGGCAAAACCAAATGGCTTTTAGGAATCACTTAAAATATCACTTTCTTCTGCTTACATGAACTGATGCAAAGTGAAGCGAACAGAACCAGAAGCACACTGTCTGCAATAACAGCACTAACTGGAAACGACTTAGCTATTCTCAGCAATACAGTGATCCAAGACAATCCCAAAGACAAATGATGAAAATGCCATCTGCCTGAGGAAGCCCGAATGCAGACCCCAATATATGATATTTCACTTCTTTTTTTGTTGTTCAAGATCTCTTCCACATAATGACTAATACGGGGAAATGTTGTACACGATTGCACGTGTAAAATCAATAGCAGATTGCTTACTGGCTCAGGGAAGTGGAGAGAGCCTTTCTTCTTTGTTCATTCTAGTGAACGTTTCTAGGATCAGGATAAATAAGGGCAAGCAATTAAGAAAATGGAATATGCAAAGATATCTGGGTCAAGTCCTAGTCTCTCCATCTCTAAAAAGGAGACAAGCAAAATGCTTTGAGGATAAACTTATCAATTACTTGAGTGGAACTGAGCATCCAGAAGGATTCATTTCCTTTTATTTCCTGTGGGTGACTAGTTTGTAAGATTTGGAGTAGAAACCATGGTACAATTAATGTAAATACAGAGACTTGAATTTTGTCATAGACTGATTAATCAAAGGTGTTTAAGCTGTGGGACCGAGCCCTTAATCAATTCAAGGAAGAGTGAAGTGCTTTGGTCTTTGGATAAAAGTAGATGACACAACATCGGAATTAATTTTTTGATTGGCTGAAGAGAATTCACCCTATGGGGTTATGTGTAATACAACTAGCCCAATCAGAAGTTCAAAAGCCAGCAGGGAAATGGTTGAGCCTGGAGAACTTCCAGACCAGCCAGAAGCAAGGTGGAAGAGGACTGGAGGAAGGGGAGCAAGCCTTTAGACTCCTCCCCACATATACAGGTGACCAGGTGAAGATGCAGGATTCACAAAATCAGTGGCAAAGGCCTCTGGTATCAGGAACTGAGACACAATGAGGGTAATCTAGCCATGCTGAATCTTCAGTATCTCAGTAGGTGGCACCATAAAGTACAGATTAGAGTTAGGAAGATTCACCTTCCCAAGTTCAAATTCAGCCTCAGACACTTAGCAGGAAGATGACCCTGGACAAGTCACTTCACCCTGTTTGCCTCAATTTCCTCATCTGTAAAATGAGCTGGAGAAGGAAATAGCAAACTGCTTCAGGATCTTGGCCAAGAAAACTCCAAATGGGGCCATGAAGAGTTAAACACAACCAAAAAGAATTGACAACAAATAGTGAAATGTAGAAGGAAGACTTCACTGCCTTTGACACATAGGCCTGGATAAATTATCTAATCTCTCCGAGCTCCCTAATTGCTGAGAAAGTGCCATGGCCCCACATTAGGAGAAGTCAGGTCCTCCCTAGCAGTTCCCTAGACCAATGAAATCACAGGTTTGGTCCAAAAAGGAATGAGGAGAGAGGGAGGAAGATTTATCACCTGATATTTGACATATAGAGTCTGGAAGCTCCTTAAGATGATTGTTGTGACAATCCAAAATCTCTAAGGTTTTGATTGAACCCAATGAATCAGGCAGACTCTCCAGGCTATTGTTCTCTAAATACAGCTCTTTCAGATTCTGAAATAAAATAAAACTTCAGTGTAAGAATTCTCACCTTGAAAGATGAATAAATAGACTCATTTGCAAGTGTCTGCTGTCTAATATATTCTGATGAAAGAAAAAAACACATTAGATTTGTCTTCTGCCTTTATCAGTGCCTGGATCATCTTTTTTTTCTGATCATACATTTATTTCTTGGATGATATATGATATATTATGCTGCTTTTACTATGTAACTTGTTATGTCTTGCAAAATCCCTGCCCCTCTCCACTGGCCTCTGGGAGATCATAAATATCAATTCTTTGAAGAATGTATTGTTCCAAGACTTGGTCACATAATAACACAGCTGTTAAGCAAGACAACCCTATGTTTCAGAGAGAAGGTTGGTGTCATTAAAAGAATGTTGCAATTTCTCAAAGACTATCTAGCCCCCTCTAGGTTTTTGGCTCAATTCTGGGTCCAGATCACTATATATGTGTAGTATCTGTCATAGATAGACAGACAGAGATGGATAGACAGACAGAGAGGAAGAGAGAGAAAGAGAGAGGTAGATGGATAGATGGATGGATGGATGGATGGATGGATACATTGATCAATATATATCCATATATTATGTCATACACATATGCATATATTTGTGTGTGTACATGCGTAGATATTTAGATATACATGGAGGAGTCATATATGTTGTCCAACCAACCGAATACAGTAACTTCTGAACACTAGACATTCTTCATCCATTTGATTTTTCCTATATAGATAGTTAAGTCAAAATCTCTCCATTGATAATGTATATCATTCCTCAGTCTCTCTGATGTTTCATGGTTTGATGAAAACAGTAACCGAACCCTCAAAAAGAAGCATATGGCAACCCTTTTCATCTTTTTTCTCTAAGGAACCCCTCTTTGAAGTGAATTTAGTGCTCAGCATTCTCTGTGACAGTGGTGAACAACTCTGGCCAGCAACATTCCCTTGTTTTGTCCCTTGTTTGATATGAATAATCAGAGGATAGTAGAATAAAGTTTTATCTCTATTATAGCTTTTCAAAGACTCATGTATAACTTTGATATATGTGTATATATATTCATAGGTGTGTGTCTACATGTGTGTGCATAGTATACATGTATGAGTAATATATATATACATGAAACATGTGTATGATGTATATATGGAAGACCCTTTGGTAGAAGAAAGTCTTTAAGGTAACATTTTGCTCAAATGAAACATGGTGGTTTTTTTCTTAAATAGTCAACAATCGCATACATTGGGAGCTTTTAATCTCTACCCTTTTCAGTCAGTTGTGTGATGGTAACAAATGTGGTCTACTATATCATTTACGAAAATCTATTGGCTCCTTTCTAATATGAGTCCTTAATTCTATGATTATAAAAAAAATTATAGATAAGAAAGTAGACACACATTATTTATTAATCATTGATGTTCTCTTGGTTGCCTTTTTGGTAACAATAAAGTCTAAGATTTTTTTCTTTATCTTTAATATCTTCCCTAAATTCCCTCAAAATTGAGTCCTTTCTAGTATGACCTCTTCAGAATATACTCAGTCTAGGAGTTACCTGCTTTTAATATCTCTGATCTTCTTCAGTGCTATTTGTTTCCTCAAAGAGTATATCTCAGAGTGGGATTTTACAAGTGTAGTTGGTGGCTCTCTGATCCTCAATGGTGAGAAGAAATGATCATAAACATATTTGCTAAACTTTTCCTCTATCTGGTCTTAGTTATCCTCCTATTTTTTTCCTTAAATGTCCTTGGGTTGACCTTACGAAGTTGGATCTTTTGTCAGTCTATCTTTGTACTTTTCCCCCATTAATTCCTATCTTCTGCTGTTTCTCACTCTTTCATAAGTCAATACTGTTCATAATCTTCAACTATGCTTCCCTATAAAATTTTAGTCATTAATCTATATTAGAGGCAGTTAGGTAGTACTGTGGAGAGAGCCTGGAGCCTGAAGTCAAGAAGATTTGAGCTTAAATGTGATCTAAAGCACTTACTAGCTGTATGACTGTGGGTCAAGTCACTTAGCCTCTGTTTGCCTCAGCATCCTAACCTGTAAAATGGAGATAATAATGTCACCTATGTAGCAGGGTTGTTGTTACAATCAAATGACATACAATTTGTAAAGCACTTTGCATAGGAACTCCCTACTTCTCTATTTGCAAGGGTGTGCCTCTTTTAGACTTCAGCAAATTTGAAGGTCATAAGAGGCAAATTATAGAGAAATAATAGGGAAAACTAAGTCATATATGGCTATATTTTTACCTTGTAGAGATTTAACTTCTTTCAAATTTGGAGGGGATCATTTTACATATTAAAAAGACAGACAGAATCTTCATATCTTTCCCCCACCAACTGCACTGAGAGCCACTGTAAGAATCCTGCTGACTTGGATCCCAGGGTGAAGGCTGCAACTGTGGCAGAATACCTTGATAACAGGGAAGGAAGCCCAGTTCCCTTTATATTCCACACCTTCACCTACACCTTCAGCTTCTGCTGCCAGCTGGGGAAGATCTGACTTCAGGGCTCATTAATACTCCATCATCCTAATCTAGTCAATCAGCAGAGCAAGGAAGAAGCCCCTTCAGGACAGAATAGCCATAGATACCCAAAGATCCAGTAAATAATTAGAGGAGCAAGATTATAGCTAATGACAGGGGGGCAAAGGAGGAAAAAATATGGATAAAAAACAGAAAAAGAAAAAAAATTACAATCTACAGCTTCTATCCAGATAATGAACAAAGAGCAAATGGACGAGAGGAGGACCAAGGAACACCAAGCAAAAACACAGAAACTCCAGCAAACTGGACACAGGCTTTAGAAGAACTCAAAACACAATTCAAATTAAGAGAGGCTGAAGACAATTGAGGAAAGAACTTAAAAAGCAAAATAAATCATCTGTAAACAGAGGCACATGAACTAAAACAAGAAAATAGCATTTTGAAAGCCAGAATTGACAAGCTTGAAAATGAGGCAAAGAAAATGAAAGATGACCTACAAAGAAAAACAGACCAGAAGGAGAAGAATGACCAAAAAGCCAAGGATGCAATTCAGTCTTTAAAAATTAGAATCCAATAACTAGAAGCAAATGACTTCACAAGACAGCAAGAGTCTATAAAATAAAATAAAAACAATGGAAAATTTGAGGAAAATATGAAACGCCTCATTGATAAAATATGAAACACCTTATTGATAAAGCTACAGACATGGAAAATAGATCCAGAAAAGACAATTTAAGAATTAGTGGACTACTGGAAAATCATGACAAAAGAAAAAGCCTAGACATCATTCTGTAGGAAATTATCCAAGAAAACTGCCCCAACATTCTTGAACAAGAGGGAAAAGTGGAGATTGAAAGAATCCACAGATTGCCTCCTGCATTTAATCCCCAATTGACAATATCCAGGAATGTTATAGCCAAATTCAAAAACTACCAGACCAAGGAAAAGATACTACAAACTGCTAAGAAGTAACCATTCAGATATCATGGAACCACAGTTAGGATAACATAGGACCTGGCTACATCCACACTAAAGGACCAGAAGGCATGGAATATGATATTCCAGAAAGCAAGGGAACTGGAACTACAACCAAGAATCAATTACCCAGCAAAATTAACTATATTCTTGCAGGAGAAAGTATGGCCATTTAATAAAATAGAAGACTTCCAAGCATTTCTAAAGAAAAGACCTGACAAACAGAAAACTTGATGCCCAAACAGAGAACTCAAGAAAATCACCAAAAAGTAATTAATAAAGGGGAAAAAATTTTAGGGACTTGATAAGTTCAAATGATTTGTATTCCTATAAGAAAAAATAATATTTGTATCTCTTAAAAATTGTTATTATCATCAGGGAGCTAGAAGAAGTATACTTAGAGGGTAGAGTGACAAACTATATAGGATGATATGCCAAAAATAATAAAAAAAAACTAGAGATAATAAAGAAGATAATACTAAGATAAATGGGAAAAGAGATAAAATGGGGTAAATAAAGAAGCGCATGAGGGGAGGTGGGGAGAAGACCAACACAGTGGAAGGGTAAAAGAGGTTAGAGACAGTCTCCAAGAAAATTTTAATCATTGCAGTGGGAAGGGTCAGAAAGGTTCAAATGGAAGGAAAACCTCCAAATCCAAATTCAATCATCATCATAATCATCCTCAACATCAACATCATCATCAACATCAACAACATCTTCAATGCCATCATCATCAACACCACCACCACCAGCAGCAGCATCAACAATATCATCAGCATCAGCATCAACAACATCAATAACACAATCAATATCATCACAAATGTCATCAACATCAATGTCATCATTAACATCAACATCTAACTATCCATCTTTTCCTGGTCCAGGAAAGATTTTTGCTGGGTGGCCTAGCCTAATAACATACTATTCAGAGTATTAAATGAGAGCCAAGACTTAAACTCTAGGCTTGAGTGCCACTATGTGTCCTTTGGGAGTAAAAAGAAAGTCTTCTTTTTCTTAGACTCAATTTCTTCATTTATGTATGAGTGAAGCTTACCTGGGCTCTGCATTAAGTTAATTAATTAGATCAAAGAATAAACCAGGTGTGAACAAGAAAAAAAATTTCTGTAACATGGTAGCAAAGTTCAGAAAATTAAAGCTCCTGGTATAGCTTGGCACCTTAAGCCCCTGCATGACTAGGGCACTTTGTTCCTTCTCAGGTTGGAGATATTGACTGGGTCAGCACCTTTTCATTTCTACAGCTAGGAGCTCCTTGCCAATGTAGTTTATGCTTAACATGTTCAAATAACACATTGATTCAATGCAAAGAACACTTAATTAAAATAGAATAAAATATTAAATAACAAGGGAAAAGAAAAAACAAATTTAGGACTGAGTACAAAAAAATTAAAATTAAAAAAGAGATCATTTTGAACAGGCTCATTTATGGCTACCATAAGTGATGATGATCTCTCATTGAAAGCATTCCATCCCCAATCAGGAAGAATGGCCAAAAGGAAAGTTCAGAAACCTCTGATTTATTGCTTCCTCTTTTGGAGGTGACCAGCCCCAGATCTGAGGTCCTGAGAGAACAGAATTAGAGAGGCTTTTTTATCCTTCCTATGAAGTCTCTGCTCTTTCTGGAAGAGGAGAACAATAACACAACCAAGGGATTCAGCTGAGCCTGAAGCTACAAGATGCTGAAGTCTTCAGCTGACCCTCAGGGAACAAGTTTGTGGAATCTGACAAATTATGGCAAAGATGGAATTGCCTAGAATAGAAATTCCAGCTGAGCAGCCTGCCAAGCAGAAATGCCCTGCTCTGTAAAGCAAACCCATCCTAGGAGTAAAATAACCTATCCAACAGAGACATTCTTCTCTGAAAGGAGCAAACCCAGTCAAGGAAACCTATCTAAAACAGACATCATTCCCAAGGGCAAATATTATATGGCCTTTCTGAAGAGAAGAAGTATATTGAGGCTCTGCATTTCCAGAATTGTGATCTGTTTTTGCAACAGGTGCTCTTTACAAATATGCCTCACTCCTATTATATTTGAAGTTTGTGTCACTCTCTTCTCTCATACGTGGAATGTGGACTTTAAGTTTGTAGGGTGAATGCTTTGTAATGACTGTTCTTGCTGTGCCATTTAAGTAAATGCCTTTGCTAAGAGCCATTTGAGAAAACTAACTAATCATTAATGGGAAACATAGGTGGGGGCTCATGAGCCATAGTTTTAGAAAAATGGAGGCAAAAGATGCATATCTGAACCCCAGAGGACTCAAACCTTTCAGGACTCAATCTGTGAATGTAAGTACAAATTGTGGGAGTAGAAGAGAGGGGGTGCTATAAATTCTAACTTGAGTATTGTCCTTGGCTGACACGCCTCTCCATTTGGCAAGAAATAAATATGTATAATTGATCAAAATAAATTCCCATATTTTCCATGTCCAAACATGTATATCTCATTCTGCTTCTTGAATTTATCCTTTCTCCATCCAGAGATAGATAATATATTTCACCATCAGTTTTCTGAATAAGACTCTTATTTGGTCTCTTCTTTAGGATAACTATTTTATTTTTTTAAACTATTTTGTTTTTTAAAATCCTTAACTTCTTAGAATCTATATTATATATTAGCAGTAAGGACTAGTATGGTAACTATTTTATACCAGTCAAATTTCCATACAAAAGTATTGTAATCAGCATTGATGTCCAAATAACGTATTTAGTATTTGGAAGCATGAATAATTTAACTATTTGGGTTTGAAGTTGTATATAGTTTTCTCATTTTTATTCTTTCATCAAGTTTTGAACTAACTTTTATCTTTGATCTAACAAGTAAGTAGCCCCACTGTACATGGGTGGGTGACTTAGGAATTACTCCTACCTCAATTGTTTGTTATTTATTAAAATATAATGATTTCTTTTCTTGTGATGTTACTTTGTGTTCACCATATCCATCCTCCCCCCATAATTTTTCTCAAAAGAAAGTATTCCCTTTTATCTTAGCACCATCTTGTCGATTTTCACACTACAATGAGAACCAAGTGGAAGAGATAGCAAAGATCCAGGCTGAAGTGTAAGAGGAGAAAGATGAGACAGAGGTCCAAGGAGCCTGACTGCCCTGACATCAGAATAGCAGGGATATGGAATAACAGACTCTGAGGGACACTTGGCTGAAGTCTTTGGAGATGGTGCCCCTTTTTAGGACGGTATCAAACTTCCCAAATTACCCAGAATTCTCATTTGGGTCTCCTGATACGGAACTCTTCCCACCATTCTAATCATCCTTGACACACAGGATATTCCATCTCTAAAAGTAGGGTCTGAAATCCCTTGCCCATGATCTGGGAAATGGTTGAACAATTTGTAGTCTATAATTGTAATGGAAAACTATTGTAGGGGGCAGTTGGGTAGCTCAGTGGAGTGAGAGTCAGGCCTAGAGACAGGAGGTCCTGGGTTCAAACCCGGCCTCAGCCACTTCCCAGCTGTGTGACCCTGGGCAAGTCACTTGACCCCCATTGCCCACCCTTACCACTCTTCCACCTATGAGACCATACACCGAAGTACAAGGGTTTAAAAAAAAAAAAAGAATAATATTAAAAAAAAAAAACTATTGTGCCAAAAGAAATGATGAGCAGGGTGATCTCAGAAAAACTTGGAAAGACTTACATGAACCAATGTGAAATGAAGTGAGCAGAACCAGATCATTGTAAATAGTAACAGCAATATGTACAGTGAACAACTGTGAAAGACTAAGCTATTCTCAACAATATAATGATCTAAAACAGGGGTCAACAACCTTTTTGGCCGTAAGAAACATAAACGCCACATTTTTTAAAATGTAATTTCGTGAGAGCCGTCTAGTGCTCACAGTGCCGCTCCTGTAACAGCGCCTGAAAAAAAAAAGGACTTTATGGCTCCTGCAGAAAGAGCTAGATATGGCTTGAGAGCCATACGTCGCCAACTCCTGATCTAAAACAATCCCAAAGGACTCATGAAAAATGTCATCTGCCTCTAAAGAAAGAACTGATGGAGTCTGAATCTAGACTGAAACATATCATATTTTACTTTCTTCATTTTTTTTCTTTTTAATTTGAGTTTTCTTCCACAAAGGGCTAATATGGAAAAGTGTTTTATGTGATAGCACATGTAAAATCTATATCAGATTGCTTACTGTCTCAGGGAGGAAAAGAAGGAGGGGAAGAATTTTGGATTCAAATTTTTTTTAAAGAATGTTCATTGTTTTTACATATAATTGGGAGGAAAACATTTTTTTAAAAACCTGCATCACTGAAATAAACTCAGTTATGTGCTGTGGAGCCTCTTGACACAACATTGATTTTCTGTTTGAATAAAAACCTCTATATAATAAGCCATCTCTTTTATATAATAATCTATTTTTATGTAATAAACCATCTCTCCTTTTTGAGGGGTAGGAAAAAAGAGTGTTCATGACGTAAGGCTTTTATGTGGTCAATCTATAAGTTTTGAACTGTATTTTTCTCTTTCTCACCTATATGCTCACTTTGGCACTGAAGACATTATGGATTTATTCCATAATAAATATTCCATAATAAACAGACACTGATTTAATTTGGAAATGTTCCTCAGATTCCTCATGAAATTTCTCTACCTCTCCATCCTCTACCATGGCAGTTAGCCAAAGAGTACCAATTATTTTCATGAGGATCTTTTTGCAAATTCTCATGCACCTAGAGTCAGGAGGTCCTGAGTTCAAATATGATTTCAGACACTTCCTAGCCTGGACCTAGTTTGGATCTTGGACAAATCACCTAACCCATACTGCCTAGCCTTTACCACTCTCCTGCCTTGGTACCAAATACATTATTGATTCTTTTTTTTTTTTTAAACCCTTACACCTTCTGTCTTAGAATCAATATTGTTTATTGGCTCCAAGGCAGAAGAGTGGTAAGAGTAGGCAATGGGGTCAAGTGACTTGACCTGGGTCACACAGCTGAGAAGTATCTGAGGCCAGACTTGAACCTAGGACCTCCCATCTCTAGGCTTGACTCTCAATCCACTGAGCTACCCAGCTGCCCCCTATATTATTGATTCTAAGACAGAAGGTAAAGATTTTAAAAAATTTCTAATGAGCACTTGAATAAATAACAAACAAGTGTCGCTTAGTAAGAGGCTCTATTACAAGTCTCTCTATATAATATATAAGTGAAGTAGAATTAAGTTGGGCTATACATATTTGTACAAAATGTCCCCATCAATTCCTTCTCAGTCTCAGGCTTCTAGGGCTGATCTATTTGGCTAACTGCTTCAGATCTCCAGGTTATATTGCTCACACCGAAGCAGCCTACATGAAGAAACAATGGATGCAAATTTGGCTAGACAAACATGAGACATCACCACATTATATATTATATGATGACATGAAATTTTGGTATTATAACCGATATTATATATTCACTGAACAATGAAAGAATGAAAAGTTTGCATCTTTCCCAAATGGAGATAATAATAGTACCTACCTCCCAGGATGGTTGTGAGGATCAAATGAGATCATCTTTATAAAGTACTTAGAGTAGGTGCTATACAAATGCTAGCTATCATTATTACTTATTATCATTATTAGGGTTTATCCATCTCTTTCATCTCAAAGACAACCAACAACACAGCAGGAGAGGGGCAGAGAAGTCTCAGTGTTTCACAGCAAATGAACAAATGAAAGAACAAGCCAATGAATGGTGGTACTAGAAATAGATCCAAAGAGCAGTTAGGTAGCTTAGTGGGTAAGCATGTCAGACCTAGAGACTGGGAGGTCCTGGGTTCAAATCTGGCCTCAGATACTTCCTAGCTGTGGGACTCTGGGCAACTCACTTAACCCCAATTGCCCTTACCGATCTTCTGCCTTGGAACCAATGCTTAGTACCAATTCTAAGACAAAAGTAAGGGTTTAAATTTTTAAGGAGAAAAAGAAATGGATCCATGAACACTTAGCTTAGGAGAAAACATATCACTCCATTTGATCATCATTCTTTATTTCAAAAATCAGTTAGTCTAGCAGGTTCTTGCCCCAACATTTCTTTTGAATTTCAATCAGGAACTCTTATAGGAATTGAAGACTTCCTTATTTCCCCGAGTTCTCTCCTAGGTCTTATTGTGGCAAGTCCCTGAAATTGGTTTTAGGGATATTGATTGACAAATAGGGATTTAACAAGAATTAACAGCGCTTTTCTTACTCAAAATCAAATGGTTGGTTTGGACCAGGGTTCTAGAGTTGGCACCAAGAAAATGGAGTGGGAAGGACAAATTTAATCTGGTCCTGAGAGACCTCTACTTCTTTGTTTGGGTTGCCAGCCTGGGTGTGGCTATACCTTCTAAGAACTTTATCTCTCCTTTCCCAGCCCCTGAAGAGAACTGGAGATGGCCTTGAAAGACTGAGGAGCTAAGTGTTTGTGTTTAGTACCAGCAGATGGTAGCAGAGAACAGCCCAGCAATCATGGGACTAGTAGAGATGCTGAACAGAAATGAAAAGATGAGGGAAAGCGATGCTGTGGACAGTCTAGCCAACCTGAGGTCCAGTGGGAAATGTAGACATGGCAACTGGAGATACCTGACAGAAAGCAGAAAGATGACAGCACTGGGAGAACTAAGCAGCTCTGCAAAGGGGGTTATAAATTGCCTCAGCATGGATATTTTCTAGCCACACGTTTCTCTGTGTGTGCCCTGGTCACACACAGGCCCCTTCATGTATGTGCCCTGGTCACATGTGTTCTCTGTGTATATGCATCTCACTGCTGAGGGAGGGCAGAGTAATCTTTTGGAGACTGTACCAAGTAAAGGCATGAAAGAGCATTCTATGGTCGCTTAATTTATTAAGTTGGAATTTAGACAATAACATCGTAAAAATAAGCAACTTTGAAAGACTTAAGAATTCTGATCCATTCCATGTCCACCCATCGTTCCAGAGTCACAGTGATGAAGGGTGCTTCCTACCTCCTGATGGAAAGGTGATGGGTTCAATGGAATCATCATTTGGAATTCGGAATTCCAATCATTCAAAAGAATTCAAGATGCAAAATGAAACCTCTATTTCTGGATATTGCCAATATAGGAATTTATTTTACTTGATTACATTTACTTGTTAGGTGGGTTTTGTATTTTTTTCAGCTGAGGAGAATAGGAAGGAGAGAAAATAAATGCCTTTTAATGGAAAAAATAACTATTTTTTAAAATTGGAAATTGAGGGGCTGCCCATCAATTGGGGAACAGCTGAATAAGTTGTGGCATATGTTTGTGATAGAATACTACTGCTCTGTAAGAAACAACAGGCAACATAATTTTTTTTCATGAGAAAGACCTGCATCAAAATGAAACAAGCAGAAGCATGAGAACATTATATACAGCAAAAGAAATATTGTTTGAAAAACAATGTGGGTATATTCAGCTCCAGAAAAAAAAAACACCTGATAAAACCGAAACATAACAAGACACAGTTTTTGATATATAAATACATATGTGCATATATTAAAAATAAATATTGTTTAAGGAAATGGTCTGTATAAGCCTGACAGGGCCCAAAGATGGACCAAGATCCAAAAGGATCTAGGATGAGTCTCACAATCAGCCGCCAGTTGTCTCAGGATCAGCACAGGAACTCAGCAGATGTCAAACAGCCACAGGAAAGCAGGATAATGGAGCAGCAGATAGGATGGGAAGATAAGGCAGTAAGAAAGCCACAGGGAAATAGCCAATCTCTTTAGGTCCAACCCAGAGAGAAAGACCACAGGCCAACGCCCGACTCTCTCAGCAACAGCTCCTCTCTCCCCTACAGAATTCCAGAATCCTGCACTCTGTTGGCCCATGATTCTGCCCTTTGCAAACTTAATTTTTCTTATAACAACCAACAATTCATTAGTGTTCCAATTTTCCTACATTCTTTCCAATATTTATTATTTTCCTTTTCTGCCATATTGGCCAATCTGATAGATATGAGACAGTACCACAGGGTTGTTTTGATTTGCATTTCTCTAATCAACAGTGATTTGAAGCATTTTTTCAAATGAATATAGATACTTCTGATTTCTTCATCTGAAAACTGTTACATTCTTTCAACATTTATCACTTGGGAAATGACTTGCATCCATATATATTTTGAACCAGTTCTCTATACATTTGAGAAATGACACCCTTGTCAGAGATATTTGCCACAAAAATTTTTCCCAGTTTTTTTTTCTTTCTAATATTGGTTTCATTAGTTTTATTTGTGCAAAGCTTTTTAAATTTAAAACAATAGAAATCATCCATTTTATGTCTCATAATGCTCTCTGTCTCTTGTTTTGGTCATAAGTTGGAAGTCAGGATATTAAGGAGGAAATGTTATGATTGAGAAAACAAAGAGTACCAGCCACAGTAATTAGTAAGGGATACCAGCTGATCAATATGAATATTCCATTGTTACTATCACCATGTAACGAGAACTAAAGAAAGGTCTTCAACATTGTAGGTGGGCTCTTTGTGGAGGACCTTTGGAGAAACATGAACAAGTATTACACAGAATGAGAAGACCTGACTATGGCATCAGTTTCCAGCAATGGAAAACATGCCCAGATCAATGACATCACAGATCCATCAAGTTTTGAAGTCTACCAATAAAAAGGAGCATTTTCAGTGAATATTTCATTGTGTAAAGTTTGAACTCATACCGTTAACTTCATGATGTTTTCTGAGATAACAGTCAGTTTAGTTCCTTGGTCTTGTCCCAGATATAATTGTTCTAATGACTCAATTAGCAAGACTTCCTCTGGAAATATCATGAAATTATTTCCAGTTAGACTAAGTGCCTTTAGTTTGACAAGGTTGACCACTTCTGGAGGGACCTATAGGTATTAAAAAAAAAAAAAAAAAAAAAGCAAAGTTCTCAAAATTGTTTGAAGACATCAGAAAATCAGGTGGCACAGTGGATAGACTTCTGGACCTGGAGTCAGGAAAACATATTCTTTTGAGTTTAAATATGGCCTCAGACACTTGTCATCTTTGTAATCCTGGGCAAGTCACTTAACCTGTTTGCCTTAGTTTCCTCATCTATAAAGTGAGCTGAAGAAGGAAATGACAAGCCACTCTAGTACCTTGGCCAAGAAAACTCCAAATGGAGTCACAAAGAGTTAGATATGACTTAAGCAAATGAACAGCAACAATAAGTTATTAATCAACAGAATTTGGAAGTAATTTGGAACCATCTGGAATGAAGTCAGATTTGCAAAGTCCTTGAGATGAATGTGGCTGGAGTCGAGAATACAAAATTGTTAGTCCTGAAAATTTGCTTATGACACTGTCAGAAAGTAACCTAGAAAAGTCAATCAACCTTTCTGTGAAAATTTTGTCTCAAAAATTAAAAGATAGGGGAAACCATTCTTAATCTCCATGCAAATGTATACAATTTAACATGGTCAAATGCTTGAAGATCATGGAATGAAAGATGCTTTTAAAAAAAAGGCATCAGTGGTAGCAAGTTGGGAACCATGATGGTGTGAAATGTCAGGTATAGTCTCTGGGTGTCAGCTGGTTTTCCTTAACTGTTTTTCATTGATCCAAAAGAGGGTTAATTTGTTGATTGCAGTGGCATCTGCCTCTGGGTATGACTTTACTATAAAAAACAAAAGATATTTAATAGTACTTTTTTAAAAAGTGTAGTAGAAGGGGCAGCTAGGTGGGTCAGGGGCTTGTGTCTCAAATCGAGACAAGAGGTCTGGGTTCAGATCTGTCCTCCATCTTCCATTGGTCTCTACATTTCCATTGCTTATATTTACAATTTGATTATTATTTTCTACATTACTTTATACATTATTTACATCAATTATTTCATCTACTTCATTACTTACATTAATTATTTCCTCATTAATTTCATTATTTATATCAATTATTTCATCATTAAGTACATTATTCACATTAATTATTCCATTAATCTCATTAATTATTACATCATTTTTACATTCTTTTAATCCTGTATCATTAGCCATTTCTTTTCCACAATCATTATCTAAACTTAATTTAATCATACCATCCTTTTGACACCTTCATGCTGAGCAGCCTCTCTTTAGCAAATCAACCTTCTGGGTATTCCCTCCAGCCACTGGGAATACTTGGGCCTTGCTCTTGTCCAGATAAAATCCTGCATACTCTGCAAATCTGGAGCTTTATGGGAAACACTGCTACACACATGATTACAACAACTATTATTATTACCATTATATACATTATTATGATATCCATTATTAAATCTATTTACACTATTAAAATTTTGCCTCTCTATGCATTATTATAAATATTTCCTTGGTTTCCCCTATTTTGAACTGCATATTGTCCCCCGTTATCTACATTACCTAACCCTGTGCCCAACACAATTACATAAAAAGCACCTGGGAGAATTCTGTCTAGTTTACCTACAATTAAATTCCTGCCTTGGAGGTCTACAAGACTGTAGGGCTGCAACAGTCTTAACCTGCTGAATCTCACCTTCCTGGATCTTCTTATTAACTAGCTTCAATTACTTTCTTAGTTTTTCTATAACCTCGGTCTTATCCTCTAGTCTGTCTCTCTTATCCTGATTAGATATAAGTAGTTATTCTCTTGAGCTCATCCAAACCCATGATAAACCAATTTAGGCAATTACTCCGGCAATTACTCCTAAAATAGGTTTTTACCATAGGACAGGCATTTTTCACAAACTGCCTCTGGATGTGACTGACATTCTCATCTGAAAGCAGATCCAGGCCAAGCCATCCTTCCCCACAGTCTATAATCCGATCCAGGAAACTAGCTAGAGTCTCTCAAACTTGGGCCAAGTCAGGGTGCTTTGAGTTAGCCCTCATGGTCTCCAATATAGACTCCCTTGCCATGCCTAGTTGCCGGTAATTCTCCACAGAATTAATCTCTAGATCATTATACTCTGGCAACCATGCTGTGAGATCAGTATTTGCTCCACTATCTGTCGTTTCTCCCTTCAAGTTAAAATTTCATCCAATAATAAATCAAAGTCATGAAATGTTGGATTGTAGATTTTAATCACTTGCTCTAGTTCAGTGATTCCCGAAGTGGGCGCTACCGCCCCCTGGTGGGTACTGCAATGATACAGGAGAGCGGTGATGGCCACAGGTACATTTATCTTTCCTATTAATTGCTATTAAAATAAAAAAAAATAATTTCCAGGGGGCTAAATAATATTTTTTTCTGGAAAGGGGGTGGTAGGCCAAAAAAGTTTGAGAACCACTGCTCTAGTTCTTTGACCACTTTAATAGGCTCATCTTCAAATTTTGGAATCCTCTTTTCAATTATTCCAATTCCCCTGGGTAAAATTCTTATGTTGTCTCAGATGTATTATCCCCTTGTCTGCTGTCACATAGAACACATCTCTTAGAGGACAAAGGGTAACTGGCTTTTCCTCTAAAGCTGCAGCTTCTAGCTCTAGCTTAGTAGGAGTTTGCTGTTCTTCAGCCCCTTCAAGCTTCACTAGTCCCTGCACCTTTAAATCCTGTCATACCAGTTAACTTTCTCAGTTGTTCACAGGTAGCCTCAATTTTATCCAACTTCTCTTCCAGAGCCATAACAACATTCTTTAAATCAGCAATCCCAAAATTTAAATAACCAAAAATATTGTATCTCTTAAGCAGACACACCAAGATTTTAATCATCACATATAATAGACCACATACTATAATCCCCAATATTACATAGGATAAACCCCTTCTTATACTAGCTTAGGTATAAGGAAGCATCATTTCCACCTTCATAAAATCGTAAAATCAGTCAGGCAATGTTACAATAAAAACAGGGGATCAGGGAGAAAGAGTACCCTAGAAACATTTTTATTTTATTAATACAAGTTATTTAAGATATCAGGTGTTGTTTTCAATGTAGCAGAGCAGCTAATAGTCAATCTATTGTTTACTTCCGCTGTATTGACTACTTAGAACAAGTAGCAGTTGTTACAATGAAGCTGAGGGAAAAAACTGGTGAATGGTATCTTCCAGCACCCCACTCCCCCAAGCCAATCCTGCAGTGGAAAGATCCAATAGAATGTCCCCTTTGAATCCCTTGCTACAGAATTCTATTCAAAATGGCTACCTGCCAGTCAGAGTCCAACCTCCCAGCCAGCCATACCATTCTACAGCTCTGGCTAAGCTCAGCAGAGTAGCTCTCAGAATTCCAAGAGGCTGAGGATAACAGTTGCCCCCCAAAATTCAAAAAAACTTTGGTCTTAGCCTAGGTGGATCAGCCAAATGTATTGTGGAAGAGTCCTAGAGGGATGTTAGATGTTACAACCCACCTAGGAACTCCCCAGGGCCAGTGATGCACAAAAATCCTTGGCTTATGGAAATAAAGTTTATTTTTAAAAAAGGGAATTAAAACAATTGGTAGGTAGGACCCTAGCACTATTCAAACTAACTCCACCCAACTTCTAAGTCTCCTGCTTAAGGAGAGTCTTTGATTTCTCCTCTGGGCCCTGCTTACAGCTCCCTGTTCTATCTAAGAACCCCACTTCCAATGCTATCTGATTCTATCCTAATCTTCCCACTAGTGATTACCAAAAGAAAGGCAATTGCCTGGATCTTGCTGCACTTAACCCAAATTCCAAATGAAAAATCTTTGGATTATCTTAACCCAAGAAGAATTTTGGCAGATGGACCACTAGCAGATGATCTTTGGACTCAGAGAAAATGGCTTCCTCCAAGCAAATCCTCTACCTGGATTCCAAGGACTTCTCCACGAAACCTGACCTTCCAGGGAGAATCTCTCAGAGGAAAAACCCTCCTTCAGCTTGATGGGAATTGCAGGCAGAGAGATAAAACCTCTCTCCAGCTTGGTCAAAACCCAAGAAGGAAGTAAAGTTCAGTTATTTTCAGTTGTAGACCCACAATTCCTTTCTTACCCAGAATCTCTTCCCAGGGCTCATCTCAAAATTCCCTCCTTTCAACTAACCCTAGAAAACCAGAGCATCCCTAACTCATTCCTACACCTAGCTGTGTGACCCTGGAGGAGTCACTGAAGCCCCTTTAAGCCCTTATCACTCTTCTACCTTGGAACTAATACACAGTATTGATTCTAAGATGGAAGGTAAAAGTTGAAAAAAAAAGATGTAGTTGTATAACAGTAATAGTACTAGTAGTAGTCAATGAAAAAATACATGAATATATACATTTATATCATATATATTATATATAATAGAATGGATAGAAAAGTTACCTATCCTAGCAGAAGTGTAGAAAATTCTCTCTTGGACCAGCTGAGGAAAGGTAAGAATTTTTTTAAGGGACTTTTACTAAGAAATTACAGAAAAAAAAAAGAAAAGAAAACATCATTTAGCATAGCGTAGCCTTCTTATTCTAATTTAACTTGTAGATCTAATCACAGATTTTGGAAAGTGGCACAATCCATCAATTGATAAACATCTATTAAGCAGCTGCTATGTGCCAGGAAGACTCATGGATATTGCCTTTTCCTTGCCTTAGTCCTATCTGAGGACACGAACCCCACGCCACTCCAAAAAGCTGATACGTGTTTGATCCTTGGATGTTCCTTTCCGCTTTGTACTGGCTTGTTTACCTCCCTCCAATCCCAATACACACAAGAGGGAATAGAGAAGAAAATAGCACTCACTACTCTCCCACCCCTACCACGCAACAATAACCAGTCACAGATTAATAGCATTTCAGAGTTGGAATGGATGCTAAAGTCCATTAAGTCAAACCCAGATCTAACTGAGAATCCCTTCAGTGTGTATCCATCTTGAGTGACCATGAAAGATATCTTTGACTTCCCAATGGTGGCCTATTCTACTTTGGGACAGCTATAATTGCTATAGAGTTTTCCCTAACATCAAAACCAAATCTGGCCTGCCTATAGCTTTCACCCAGTACTCCAAGTCCTTCCATCTTTATTCTTTATTCAGTCATTTAGTCATGTCTAACTTTTTGTGATTCCATTTAGGGTTTTCTTGGCCAAGATCCTGGGGTGGTTTGCCATTTCCTTCTCTGGCTCATTTTACAACTGAGATAAACAGGGTTAAAGAACTAAAAAAGATTTGAACTCAGGTCTTCCTAACTGGTGCTTTATCCACTGCACTACCTGACCTGGCTGCTCTTCCTCCCTTTACAGAAGTGATTCCCAAAGTGGATGTCACCGCCCCCTGGTGGGTGCTGCAACAATCCAGTGAGGCGGTGATGGCCACAGGTGCATTTGGGATTTCGAATGTTTTAACTTTTTTTGTATTACATTCCATTCTGAGTTCAATAAATACTTTCATAATTTCAAAGTTCAATGTTTCTAATTACACTTTTCCTTACTATATTTTACAAAAAAGGTAGAAACATTAATACATATATCTTTCCTATTAATTGCTATTAAAATTTTTAAAAAATTAATTTCCAGGGGGCGCTAAGTAATATTTTTTTTTCTGGAAAGGGGGCTGGAGGCCAAAAAAGTTTGGAAACCATTGCTCTACAGGCAAGCAGAATAAACCTAATCCTTCCATAAAATAACCTTTCAAATACATGAAAATAGCTATTATACAACCCTGAATCTTTTCTCTTCCATGATAAACATAGCTAGTTCAATCAAGTGATAATAATACCTAGTGTTAATAGAGGGGTTTAAGGTTTGCAACGTGGTGGGCACTATCATTATCCACATTTCACAGAAGAGAAGACTGGGGCACCAAGAGATTAAATATCTTGCCCAAGGTCACAAAGCTAGTTAGTGCCTGTTGCTGGATTTGAACTGAAGGGTTCCTGACTCCTAGCTGCTTCCTCCTCACATGGCATGATGCCTAGCCTCAGATCACCATAGATGATCCGCAGTTTGTCAACATCCTCTCTAAACTATGGCACCCAGAAAGGAACAGGGTACCCTAACAGATATATTCTGACTGGAATGGAATATTCCCTCCTTAGTCTTGGCACTATGTATCTCTTGATGTTGGCCACCCAGAGCTGAATTAGCTTTGGGAGGTAGACATCTTGTTGACTCCCATTGACCTTATAATCTTCCAAATCCTCAAATCTTTCCCCAGGAGGTAAAAGTCTTGACATGGCTCCCCCATTTTTGTACTTGTTGGAGTTGATTTTTTGAACCCAACTGGGAGACCTTACATTGATTTTTATTAATTCAAGAATTATTAAATCATCAACTTGGTGCTTTTGTTTTAGTCAGCCAAAGTCTTTCTGAAACTTAACCCTGTCATCCTATGTTTAGTTACCTCAACTCTGTGTCTTCTGAGATTTGACAAGTATGCCCTGTAGGGCTAGGGCTACGTTTGAGCCAGCTCCATCCAGTTCAGATTATTCAATGTTTGAGGTACACATTAGCCTTAGAAATGAGAGATTTCTGTTTTGTCAACTGTCTAGACCAGTGATGGGCAAACTTCTTAAAGAGGGAGCCAAAGAAAGGAAATGCTCATCTGTCAGTCTGTTTCTAAGACAACTCTTTCGAAGTTTTATTGTACTGTATCCTACTCATTGTATTCATCAGATTAGGAATAATGTCTCCAGCCTGATAGAACATTTCAGGGGGCCGCATTTGGCCGGGGGCTGCAGTTTGCCCATCACTGCTCTAGACATAAAAAAGTGATAAAGATATTGATAGAGAAAATGAAGAAGACACTGAAAAGTGTATTATTCAGTACTTTTTTTTAAAGAGCTGGTTGTTAAATATTTACCAGCATACATACCCCTGATGCCATGAATGTCATTGGTTAAAAAAAAAAGTTTTTTGGCTAATCATGATGCTGCACAAACTGAAAACTTAGGAACTTTTAAATTCATTGACTGAATCAATGAAAATATTCATCTGGAAACTTTAGGATTCTGGAATACCCCCCAAAAGAAAGAGGGAAAGGTCAGGGAAACTCTGAAGCAAAAAAAAAATTTTTTTTAATTATTTTCATTATTTTAAATTGCTTCCCATGATCGGTATTTAATCAACAAGTATTTACTAGGTGCCTACTATGTGCTAGGCACTTGAGGATACAAAGTTCTTGCCCTCCAGGAGTTTATGCTCCAATAGAGCAGATAAGTACATATCCAAAAATACATCCAAAGTACATAGGATAGAATCCAGGGTGGAAAGTTACTGGCAGTTGCAGGACCAGGAAAGGCCTCCTGCAAAGGTGTCCTTTTGGCTGAAAATAGAAGGAAATCAGAGATTCTAAGAGGGAATTCTAAAAAAGGGGTGTATTCTAGCCACAGCAGGTAGCGAGTGAAAGAAAAGTACAGAGATGGGAGATCAAAGGTCATATGTGAGGAGCAGCCAGAAGGCAAGGAGAGTGTAACAAAGCCGGAAAAGGAGGATCAGACTTGGCTGTGAAATTATTTTCATTTTTAAATTTAAACAGAGAAGTTTCTATCTGATCCTAGAGGTAAGAGGGAGGACAGACCTGTGCTTTAGGAAAATCAGTTTAGGGGTTGTATAAAAAGAATAGATTGGGGTGCAGAGAGATATGGGGCAGGAGGACCAAAAGGGAGGACCCTGCAATGATCATCGCAGGCGGGGTGGTCATCGCATGAATGGGAGGTGAGAGTTGTTGTGGGAGTAGAAACAAGCTTTGGTACCTGCTTTGTGAGCATAAGGAGGCAGAGCTGAAGATGATGCTGGGATTGTGAAACTGAGTGACTAGAAGGTGGCTTGTGCCCTTGACAGAAAGTGGGAAGCTGAGAAGAGGGATCTGTTTGGGGGCAAAGATAATGAGTTTTGTTTTCGACTCAGAGGTGCCTATGGGAGATCCATTTGGAAATATCCAAGAGACAGTTTGTGATTCTGGACTGGGGGGTCAAGAGAGAAGCACGCATTAGATGCAAAGGTCTAACAGTCATTTACAAAGAGAAGATGATTGAATCCATCAGAACTTATGCAGTCACCAAGTAACAGAGCACAGAGAGAGAAGACCCAGGATAGAGCCTTTGAGAAAAATATCAGTATTAAATTCTAATTCTCATATTTGGGATTCCCAGAAATTCAATGCCTTAGTTTGGGTTTTTTTTTTAATCATTCCCCCCCTATCTTAGAATCAATACTGTGCATTGGTTTCAAGGCAGAAGAGGAGAAATAAGGGCTAGCCATCCAGCTGCCCTGCACTTATCTATTTTCTAAGTGAATATTTTCATCTAGCCATTTTCAGTTTCATTGAGGAAGCCTCATAGTCATCCAGGTAAATATATCCCAATAATGAAGCTAAAACTGAAGGATGGGAAGATGAGATATAGTGGGATGAATTTAAAGTCAAGGAGTTCAAGTTTGAATTTAGTCACGAGTCCTAGCTTAGGCCTCGGTTTCCTCCTCAGTAAAATGGATGGATGAGTCCAGATGATCTCTGCAAACCCTTTCCAGCTCTGGTTAATATGCCCATGGAAGCCCTGGGAAAGTAAGAGATCTGTACCTGGCAGATATGATTGTCATCCAGGGACAGAAGCTCCAGGTTTTTCAAAGCACAGATCTCTGAAGGGAAAAAATCAAAGAAATTCTGACTCATATCTAAGATGGTAACATTCAGCAGCCTTCTGAAGGAGCGGCGAAGGGTTTTCAGACAGGTGTTCTTCATGTACAGGAGATGAAGCATCGTCCACTTGCAGATGAGCCTGGGCACCTTCTCCATGCAGTTCCCAGAAAGGCCCAGCTCCTTTATTTCCGTCAGTTCTTTGAGGGTGGAGGGCAGATTGTGCAGGTAGTTATTGGAAACATCCAGGACTATGAGCTTGTTACAGCTCCCCAGAGAATCAGGGAGGACCGTTACGACATTAGAGCCAATGAAAAATTTCTCCAATTTTGTCAGGCTGCTGATCTCGTCCGGAATGACGGGGATTCGGTTCTGCTCCAGGTCTATGATCTCCAAGTTGTAAAGGGCGCACAACTCCTGGGGGAAGGCTTCAAATTGGTTATCCTGCAGGTAGATCTCTTTCAGTTTGGTCTGGTTTACAATTTCTTTGGGCAGATCCTTCAGCTTGTTGTGAGACAGGCCCAGCAGCTCCAGATGATGCAGACATTTACAGATCTGAATGGGGAATTTCTCCAGTTGGATTTTATAAAGTCGGAGGTACCGAAGGGCCCGCAGTTGGGCAATGATGGGCAAAGTGGTGGGAACCAGGGGATTGTTGCTGAAGTCCAGACTTTGAAGATTTGACAATTCTCCGAGGTCTCTGCAAATAAGTTTCATGTCGTTGTTGTTCAGATAGAGAATCTTCAGGTTGGTGAGATTGTGGATTTCTCTGGAGA
This sequence comes from Gracilinanus agilis, assembly GCF_016433145.1. Classification (NCBI taxonomy): domain Eukaryota; kingdom Metazoa; phylum Chordata; class Mammalia; order Didelphimorphia; family Didelphidae; genus Gracilinanus; species Gracilinanus agilis. Next base: position 669,554,112 of record NC_058132.1, on the reverse strand, counting down.
TGCCCTCAAGCACATTGTTTTCTAAGTGTAATTCTTCAAGCTCCCAAAGTTTCAAGATGCTAGATGGGATAAAGGTGAGGTTTTGATTGGAAGCATCCAGGAAATATTTTTTGTCACCAACTCGTTCTGGTGGGGCTTCTGGTTGGGGCTTGGCTAGAGAAGAACCTTTTTGCTTCCCTGACAGAAGTTTCAAAACATGGTCTGCAAACATCTTGGTTGCAGAATGATGAAATCCAAATATTAAAATCTAAAGTTTTGAGGAGGAAGAGGGAAAATACAGAATTTAGCTTTTGGTACAATAGAACAACATTCCTCCCAATATGGCTTTCTCTTTCTCCTTCTAGAGATAAAAATTCATTGTGTTTAGAATAGGGCATTGGATGGGATGTCTGAAAACTGGAGTTTGAATCCTGCCTCAGATTCTTACTAGTTGTATGACTCTGCACAAGTCACAACCTTCATCTCAGCCTCAGTTTCTTTACCTGGACAACCAGGCACCTCATTCACTCAGGATCAAGTTAAATAACATATAGAGGACTTTGCTCACCTTGCAGCATTAAATAAATGTTAGCAGCTATTGTTATTATTATTTGCATCAGAAAATATTCCATTCCATTCTTGAGAGTTCTAATTATTAGACTCTTCTACCTTGTATTTTTTCTTTTTCCACATTATATTTGGCTAAAATCTGCTTTGGTGGCACCTGAGTCAGACCTTAAAGAGGAGGAAATAAACATTTATTTTTTATTTTCAACCCTTACCTTCCATCTTAGAATCAACACTGTGTATTGGCTCCAGACAGAAGGGTGGTAAGGGCTAGGCCATGGGGTTAAGTGACCTGCCCAGGGTCACACAGCTAGGACGTATCTGAGGCCAGAATTTGAACTCAGGAGCTCCCAGCTCTGGACCAGGCTCTCAATCTACTGAGCCACTTAGGTGTCCCCAGAAATAAATACTTCGGTAGTACCTCCTATATGCTAAGTTCTTTCTAAGTATTATCTCACTCTCACAACAGTCCTGGGACTGTTATTTATCCCCAATCTACAATTGAGAAAACAGAGTGACCAGCCCAGAGTTTCAAAGTTGGTAAGCTTCTGAGGCACTGTTTGAAGCCCAGTCTCTTGGCTGGGTCACCAGGAAGAGGAAGGTTTCAACAACAGAGATGAGGAGAAAAGGCATTCAAGGAAAACCATGTATGTGCACCCACAGAAGCATAGCAGAGGGAGTGCTGCAGAGGGAGGAGAGCCAACTAGTTCAGTCAGGCTGGAAAGGAGAATGGGATGACCCTGGAGAAGTGAGTCGGAGCCAGACTAGATGGTTCTCAGTGCCTGGGAGGGGGCTCTGATTTATCCAGTGGACAACAGGGAGTGACAGAAGTTGACTGGGGATGACTCAGTGGTACAAAACTTAATTCTCCTCCCTTTGATAGCATTTCAAATGCTCAGGTAGACAGATAGAAAGGCATTTGGGTATTCTTCTCCAGGATAAGAGGAATTACAACAGTTGGTTCTCTTATTTAGTCAACAGAGAAAAGATTATCCTTCCCACCTTCCTCCCATTAATGCATCTGGGAAGCAGCTTCGCTTCCTGCACATCTGGTACTTGCTCCCCCCTCACCCTCCCATCAGAATTTTGGGCTCAGACCCTGGGTCCACTCTCTTTGATAGGTCAACTCTTTCCTTCTCTTGCCAAGGCCCAGGACCTCAACACCATTTCCTGGCCTATGACCCTGAACCCCCTCCTTTCCAGAAACCCCTTTGTATGTGGTCTTCCCTCATTAGAATGGAAACCCTCAAACCATCTTGCACCACAGAAGTAGTTTGGCAAACAGTATGTGCATAATAACTGCTCCAGCGAGTTATGCATCTCTCATCTAATTACTATCTATCTCTATGACCTGTCATTTATCTGAAGAGTCATCCATCTACCCCTCTGGACAGCCATCTGTCTATATCTGTCCATCCATCCATCCATCCATCCACCCACCCATCCATCTGAATATCTGTCTATCCTATATCATGGATATAAACTTTCTACCCATTGTTATGATGATATATTTGCTGTAGTGTAGTGTAGTGTAGTGTAGACACTCTGTGCACTATAGATGACAATTCTACCTATATTAATTTACCTATTTTGGTTTATTAAATACAGTTATATATTGCAATTATACATTTTTGTTATTTAAACTAGAAATATCACGAAATTATGGGGTTTTTTTTCCTCAAAATGACACACTGCCCGAGTTATGCTCGGTTTTTTTGGCGAATTTTGATACCCCAAGCTCAATCCCTGCCCTAGCACATAGGATCTGAATCTCGGAGCACAGGACTTTTTGAAGCCCAGGTTTATGGAATGAAGTCATTTAACCTCTCCAGTCCTTAGTTTTCTCAGTAAAATGCGGATGATAAAAGCCCTACTACCTAGGATTGTTCTGAAGGTCAAATGAGAAAATGTGCATAAAGTGCTTTTCAAGTTCTGCTATCAAGATGAGTGCTGAGGTTATTCATTTCTTGAATAGTAGTAACTAGAAGGAAGCAGTAGATAAAGCCTCCTACCTGAAATCTCGAAGACCTGAGTTCAAATTCAATTCTGACCCATAACTAGTTCTGTGTGACCCTGAACAAGTCAATGAACTTGTTTGCCTCAGTTTCCTCATCTGTAAAACGGGCAGCCAGGAGTGAAGTGGCCAGAGTTTCCAGCTTGAAGTCAGCAAGACACGAATTCAAATCCTGCCTCAGGCACCAGTGGTGTGACTCTGGGCATGTCAGTTAACCCTTTGTTTGTTTCTGTTTCTTCACCTATAATATGGGGCTAATATTGCTGCAAGGATCACACGACATAAATATTTGTAAATTGCTCAGCCTGCGTGACTTTGGGAAGTCGGCCTGCTTGTCTCAGTTTCCCCCTCTAAAATTGAGGTAATACCATATAATACATATAATTACATAAGTAATACTACGTATATAATCATTCTAAGCGAGATAAATTTTGGTCAAACGATCAGCGGGGGCCTGGTCCGTAGTAGGGGATGTCTGCCTCAGTTTCCCTTTCTGTAAAATGGGGCAGCGCGCCATCGCCCCACCTATTTCCAGAACCATTCTCCATCACTGACTCTACGGCGCCTTCTCTAACTTTCCGTTTCTCGGATAAGGCGGTCCCCCGTTTTCCGGGCCCCGGCCCATGCGCAAAAACTAGTGGGAAGATTCGAACCCGCCTTCTCAAGGTGGCGAGCAGGGCCGCTACCCGACCACGCGGAGCCTCCCCGCCACCAGCGGACTGGTATGGGGGCGGGGCGCACCTCGTTCTCACTCACTTGCTCGCCCCGGCGCACGTGGGTTCTAACCAGCTAGAATCAGCTTGTGCGCAGACTCAGTGTTCCGGAGTGAGCCGAAGGGGGCAGGGCGGTTGGGGGGAGGGCGGAGCCTCTGCAGCAGGCGACTGCGGTCGGTTAGGATCCGAATAGCCTGCGGAAGGACCTGGGAGGTGACGCCACGACTACCCCTGTGGCCTCCAGGGCCGCGCTCATAGATGCACGTGGCTCCGCCCCTCTATGGGGTTGGGGCGGGGGAGGAGAGGACAGGAAGCGTCGAGTTGCCATGACGACTACCGCAGCGTCTTCCTGTTTTCTCTGAGGCCTGCGTGGCCTCGCTCCTCCCCGAGCGGCGAGGACAGGATTGGACGCTAGGGAAACCACCCGCCCCAAGAGAGGCAGGGCTGAGCCACCGCTGGAATAGCCATGTCGATTTCACGTCCTGCGGGTCGGGGGATGGGCCGCACCAAGGGAGAATGGGAGGCCTACCGCCCCTCCGTCTCCGCCTACCGCCCCTCCGTCTCCGCCTACCGCCCCTCAGTCTCCGGCTACCGCCCCTCCGTCGTTTCCTTCGCCACCAACTCCATGGACGCCTCCGCCTCATCTCTTATGCCCGCCTTGCCAGAAGCGAGTAGGTAGCGTACGGAGCCCGCCCCTCTCCTTTCCCGCGGCCCAGGAGGACCACCGGGGAAGGACGAAGCTCTCCCCGACCCCCGGGCCGACTCCACCTCCGTTCCACTAGAGTGGGCAGGTTCTGGAGGTACCTCTCCGCCCCCTGCCCCCAGCTGGGCATGTTCTCTGGCACCTCGGAGGTACTCGGTAAATGCCTGATGGGCACAGCTGAGTCTGAGGGACCAGGGGGAGGAGAAGGGGCCATCTGGGTTCCGATCCTGCCTCTGCTGCCTCCTAATTACCGAGAGACCGACCCCTGGACAAGTCCCTGAATCCTTCTGGGCTCCCTTCCTGACCTATAGCCAGGGCGCTGCCCGGGCTGGTCTGGGCTGGCAGCTTCTGAGCCTGCCCACTTGACCAGTGCCTGGCACGCCACAAGTGCCCTCAGTGGTTAGGGGGACCCCAAAGGAGACACTCTGAACTTGGCCTCAAAGACCACAATCGGAATCCTTTCTTGATAGGTGAGTGACCGGAGGCCAGTCTCTTGACCCCTCCAGTCCCTTAGGATCATAAATTTCAAGCTGGAAGGACCCCTAGAAGAACGCCTGACCCAAGCCCCTCATCTTAAAAATGAGGAAACTGAGTCCTAGAAAGGTTAACAGTAATTTGCCCCCCCTCAAAAAAAGACTGATCTAAGAGTCTAGTGAGGCTATAGGGAAGATAATAATTAGAAGAGGGAAGTTCCTTATTCCCTAAAATCACAAATCCAGCCCCTGACCTATTTCCTAGTCTTTGCCATTGGTCCTTCCATTATTTTTCTTTAAAAAATGAAAGTTAAGCATTTTTAAAAAGAAAGAAATTTGTTTTTATGTCAGGGAGTCACTTGGGGTCAGTTTCTGCTTTCCAACCTGCTTTTCTTCCTCTCTGGTCCTCAGCAGACCACTGCTTACCTGCAGGGCCTGTCAAAGATTTGTGTCCTGCCTAGGTGGACTCTCCATCTAACTTCCTGCTATCTTCATCTGCCCAAAGGGCTTCCTTGATCCACTTGGTTTCCCTATGAATCTGGTCAGGTCAAACTTTGGAGAGGCTATAGATGTCATTGATGAGGCTTGAGTACTCGTAGGGGTCTTGAGGGGTCAGCACCATGTTATCCTCAAGTAGGAACTGTTAGAGAACCTCCCTACATGGAGAGAACCCCATGGGTATCTGGCCTCAATGGTGGGCCCCATTTAACAAGAGTATGGGTTTTTGTTTGTGCTTCCCATGACAGTGAGAATCAGGATCATTCAGTAGTTATTTGATGTTTAATAATTTATAATTGGCTCACAAAGTTAGGATGAAAACCCCACTCACTCCAAGTTGACAGGGAGTTGATCGTCAATGCATTCATTAAGCACCCTCTGCATGTGCCAGTTTCTGTGCCAAGCCCTGGGATTACAGATAATGAGAAAATAATCCTTGCTCCCCAGGAGCTCACATTTTATGGAAAGCCATATGTTTATATAGTCCATCCTCAAGTGGGCTTGGTGGGGGGGTCCCCTGAAGGATAACCCTGTGGCAATATGCATACTGCCTAGAGGAAACTGGGAGAAATATGAAGAGAGGGAGAAACAGACCCAGATATGAGGAGAAGGTAAAAACTTTGGATGATCGACAGCAGGCCCTCAGAGCCTTAGACATGTGGGGAAAAGACAGCACCCCAACATGGACCTGACTTTCGCCACCTGAACCTCCTTCCAAAGGCTAGTAAGAGTAGAACTAGTCTGGTGAGATGGTTTTCTCCCTGGCTAAGATTTCATCTCACTCCCCAATTGCAGGGTCTCCTTTACCCTTAGGAATTGGCTTGGCTTCCTCCTTAGTGATTTACTGCTTGCTTTGATAAAACTCACTATTCATGATTGTCTTTTATGTCATATGTGTATGAAGAGAAGGGGAGCCAAGCCAGCAGAAATTAAGGTATTGCATACCCCCAGTTTGGGATATCATTTTTTTCTCCCACATCATCTTTCCCCCAAAGAGATCCATGGACTTCAATAGACTAACCGCCCCAAGGGGTGCAGGACACAAAAGTTAAGAACCCCTGGACTAATGGACCCTAAAAGCTAGGGCCTTCCCACTCCCTCCCTTGTACTTCTCCAAACTATAGAATCAATCAAAAATTTATTTAACATTTTACTATGTCCCAGGCACTGGGGTTAAAGAAAAAAAGTCTCTGCCTTCAAGGAGTTTATTTTCCAACATTTGGACTTACCCACATCCTAGAAAGTCAGAAGTGGTAGGTATTGCCAAAAAGAAAGGAGCCCAAGTGGCTTCTCAGGAGTAAAGTCTGCAGAAGAAATCTCCTCAGAGTCTTCCCCAGCACCCTCTTCCTGAGGGTCAGTGCAGGGACTCTGAAAGAAGCAGTGGCAGCACCCAGATTAGGGGGAGGTCCTTCTATTTGGCAACAGCTCTCTTCTCTAAGGGGCTCTACTCAGAGGATGCTGCCAATTCTCTAAAACTCACTACCACATATCATTTTTCAGTCTTAAATCAAGTTAGTAATAAAGTGCCTAGCAAGCTTTTGTTTATAGATAATGCAGAGATAATCCCTAATGTGCTCATTAAATCATCTGCTGCTTTGATAATTATGGAAGTTATAAAGCCTTGGACTCCCTTACAATAACAGCCCCTCACCATGAACTGAGATAGCCAACCCTGATGATCTCTATGCAACTTGGACCTTCTTAGCAGCCTAGTGAAGCCTACAGTAGACCCTGTTCAGAAGGATGCTTTCAGATACATAAAATCCTAAAGGAAACATATCGAAGTAAAGATATAATTTTTTTTCTTGCCCAAGTTTGTGTAACCCTTTGTGTAGACTGTGATTTAAGAACCCCTGGCTTCATCTCATCTCACATTTTAAGGAAGGTAGCTTCTGAATCAGGGCACACATCAATAGGTAGATGTGTCTGTCATTTGTGTCATACGTACAGCTAGATAGATAGGGTGGCTCCCGTGTATAGGATGGCTTAAGACCATGTATAATCAGACTGAGGAGCTACAATTGTTTATGTAACTGGTTGCAGAAATGGCCCTTGTGCAAGGAATTGTAATTAGATTTGTTTCTTTGTAGTTGTAGCAACGCTCAACGTTCTCCCAGCCGATTATTTGGAGTTTTGTAATGGTTGCGACCGGGAGCCCAATCCATTTATATATGAAGCAATCCAGCAATTAGAAAAAGAAAATAGAACTAAAGCAGGGTAAGAAAATACTACATTGTATCTGTATTCTCTGAAAGTCATCCCCATCTATTGCCATTTAAAAATCCATCGGAAAGTACACACAACTCTGGGGTATAAATTAGTGAATTTTAAATTTTGGAGGCAAGGTACATTGGCTTAGAAATCCTAGAACTTGGAGTCTAGACCCTAACTCATCACTGTGTTTCTGACCTTGAGTAAGACCTTTAAGTGTTTTAATTCAGTTTCTCCATCTGAAGACTAAGAATTCTAGCACCTTGCCTCATAAAGGACAAATGAGAAAATGCATGTAATAATGTTTTGAAAACTGAGATGTGCCCTACAGATGTTTGCTATCACTGCTTTTATTTTAAGTCTTATTTTACCCTGCAAGATTAGGGCCTTGCTCTAGATCAGGGGTCGGCAACGTATGGCTCTTGAGCCATATCTGGCTCTTTTGAGGGCCAGATATGGCTCTTTCTGCAGGAGCCATAAAGTCAATTTTTTTTCAGGCGCTGTCACAAGAGCGGCACTGTGAGCACTGTATGGCTCTCACGAAATTACATTTTAGAAAATGTGGCGTTTATGGCTCTCACGGCCAAAAAGGTTGCCGACCCCTGCTCTAGACACTTGCCCCCAAATGCTACCCTTGATGAGACTCTTACACTTGTCTTTGTGCGCGAATAAAAACTATTTTGATTTCTTCACTGAGCTTCTTCCTTGTGTTTTAAAATATTCTCTATTACTCAGATTTCAAAATGGAATCACATTAAAACTAGCTGGCAATAATCGTGCAATACCCATGCAGAGACTCACCGATGATGATTTTGAAATTATTACCTATCTCGTAAAAATACATAGAACTATTACAGGTATTAGTTTTAACTTAATGTCTTAGTGCCTTCAGAATTTAACATTATCAAGGTAGTCAGCCATCTATTAATTTGTGCCCCTTAGGTTTGGATGTTAGATATAACCTGATAAGTGATTTTGGAGCGATTCATGCTGCACAGCTAATTGAGGTTTGCATTATTTTTACTCCTAAAATGTTAGTTTTCTTTACAATAATACCTACCACTTAGCCGTTATAGATTACACTGTTTCTCCAGAATTCCAGGAATCTTGTCCTTTAGGGCCAGGTCTTCAATCTCAGATCACATTTTGATACTTTTTGAGTGGATCTGGACTCGGAGAACACAGGTTGCAGTGAGAATATCAGAATTACCCACTACAAGCTTATCATGGTAACAACAAAACATCACACGAATGGCAAAATCACCATTCAAACTACAAGTGTAGTCTTCCTCTTTCAAATGGTAGCTGGGATTATGTTTAGCGTATTGGGTTTAAACAGGGGTTTTTCGTGGAATTCAACTGGGCACTGTGCCAGCTGCTTCTTTTTTGGTTGTCAAGACTTTACTGGAGAAAACTCCTTAAAAAATCAAGTAAATGAACCTCCCTACGAAAAACATACATTCCACAGATTGAAACATGCCATTTTTCACTTTATTTCCTCTGTGAATTTTTCTCGTGTGATGTGTCTTCTTTCATAGCGTGGAAATATGTATCGGATAACATATCATATTCCAAGCTATCTTGGGGGATGGAGGGAGGAGGGGTGGAAGGGAGAGAGAGACCATGAATTGCAAAATACTAGAAAACGATTATTGAAAATTGTATCAACATGTAATCTGGAAAAGATAAAAATTTCAAGTTAGACAAATAAAAGATTTACCCTAGTGAACTCCAAAAACAACAGCAGTGACAACTCCTTTTTCCTCCTTATTACAGGAAAACCCAACAGTCATCTACCTAAATCTTATGTTTAATGACATTACGACTGAGGGGGGAGAAATAATAGCCAAAGCCCTCCATGTAAGTATCTGCCTCTGAACAAAGCAAAGACAGCTGTCTCTCTTTGATTGTGGGCAAATCTGTATTTTGTATATGTATCTCAGGGAATCACAGAGATTATTTAGTTCGTTAAGCCTTGCAGATTCCTTAGGCATTTTAAACTACTTTTATACACCTTAAGGTGTATGGGAGATGGAGGGGAGCAGGTAGAGTAAGACTGGACTGTTGATTTTATAGACATAATTAGCATCTCTGCAATTTCTAATCGTGGAAGGTGGTCTGGGACACTGAGAGATTAAAGTACTTGCTCTGGATCACAAAGCCAGTCTGTGTCAATGGTGGGACTTGAACAAGGTCTTCTTGTTTCCAAGGCCAGCACAGCACTTTTAAGAATGTACTTGTCAAAACTATGAAGCGTCTGGAGATAGCCTTGCAAAATATTTATGGAAAGAATAAAATAAATAAACCATATAGAATTTTTCAAAGTCAGGGAAAAAAATATTTAAATGGGGAGAGTTTTCCTAAATTCTGACCATAGAAATGACCACAATGGCATTCAGGTTTTCTGATCTACTTCCAGGTTTGGTGGTGACTACTTAGAGCCTTAGAAAGGATCTAGTCCAACTTCTCACCTTACAGGTGGTAAAGTGGCTAGGGCCGTCAATTCAGAATCAGGAAAGCCTGGGTTCAAATTGTGCCTCAGACATTCATGGTCATATGATTCTCGGCAATTGGTCTTAATTCTCTCTTCTGTGAAAGGAAATTGGACTTGCCAATTCTAAATTTACTAGCCTGTGAACCTAAGGCCAGAGAAAGAGAAGTGATTTACCCAAGACCATTTCACAAGTCTGACGAGTATAAATTATTAGCTAAATAAGCTCTGAGTTTGCAAATTGTTTAATATTAATGATTCTTGGGATTCTCGATCTCAAGCCAAGTCCTTTCAGGGGAATTCCATAACTTAAAAAACTTAAATAGTTTAACTTTTGAAATTTTTCCTGCTTAGAGAAATCAGACTCTCAAATATCTAAGAATGACTGGGAACAAGATTGAAAATAGAGGTGGAATGTCTTTTGCCACAATGCTTCAAATTAATTCAACATTAGAGAAGTTAGATTTGGGAGACTGTGATCTGGTGAGTAAAATAAGAATAATTTTTTAAAAGAATACATTGCAGCCACATTCTGGCATGTGGATTAGTGGGAAATAGCTCAAAGAATAAAAAAGCTTTAAAAAATAACTTTGCCAACTCAACATTTTTCAGGAGACGACTGACTACTCATTACAGTTTTATGTAGTTCCCTGAAAGCTCACCAGAAAGGAATGCATTCAGAGTACCTAAAGGTCTGAGTCATCCCCCTGCCTCTCTCCCTCTTTCTTGGCCTTTACTTAACTCCTCATTCTCTGGTCCCCTGGGCTGTGGTTGCTAGTTGTGACTCAGTTTCAGGAGTCCAGGTCAGCATGAGTCTGGAAAACTCTAGGTAAAAGCAGTTCCAGGAGAATCCCCCATGTCCATTGGAAGGTAAGGCAGTTCTGGGGTCACCCTTGTGATAGGATTCATTCTGCGATGAGCATTAAAGGAGGATCCAGGGACATCCCAGTTATCCTGCTCTACCTGCATTTTCCAGCTTCAGCAGATCTGAATCTGAGAGGACTTAGAAGAGTCAGCCTCCCAGAACCTAGAAATGTCCTGCCTATAGTGAGCTAAGCCTGAAACAGGCTGGCCATTGGCTGGCCTGGAGGTGCCGTCACCTTGACCTAGATACATTCGTTTCCTTAAGCATCAGGTTTTTATTCTCCTTAAGTTACATAATTTTAAAAATCGTGTCTTTGCTCTGTAATTCAATAAGAATTCACTTCTTTTCAGGGGATGCAGAGTTTGATAGCAATGGCAACTGTACTAACCAAAAATGACTCAATTAGAGGATTAAACTTAAACCGCCCTATTCTTAAGACTGAACAGGTAAGAACCTGTAAAGCGGTTCTTTAAAATAATGTTGTGCAAATAAAATGTGTGAAGCTTTTTTTAATTTCATAAACAGCTTGAAAAACTTTTAGGACAAGGTACAAACTATCTTCTGTGAACTCCAGGCTACAAAGAAAAATCATTTTGTTTAAAACAAATATCCTACATCAATCCTGGCTATAATTTAAAAACAAAAACAGCCCATCCCAATTCTGTAGCGCTTTAAGGTAGGCAAATGTTTCCCTCCAACACCCTTGCGAGGTTACATATTGCAAGGACTATCATCTCCATTTTACAGATGAGGAGCAGACTCAGAACAGCTTAGTAATTGCTCCATGTCTTAGAGCAGTAACATCAGAGCAGAGATTTGAGCCCAGATCTCTAGACCCCACTTCTGGTTCCCTTCCCACTACTGAAGAGCTCTTCTCAGAGAAGACTTCGTCACCACCAGAAGACAGAGGCAGCTGGGTGGCTCAGTGTTTTGAGAACCAGGTAGGAGGTCCTGGGTTCAAATCTGACCTGAGAAAACTTCCTAGCTGTGGAACCCTGAGCAAGTCACTTAAGGGCCATTGCCTAGCCCTTACCTCTCTTCTGCCTTGGAACCAATACACAGTAGTGATTCTAAAATGGAAGGTGAGGGTTTAAAAAAAAAAAAAAAAGACAGGTTTCTTTGCTTCTTAATTTAAGAACCATCTCTATTTCTCAAGCAGTTTAGCTGAGAGGTAGAAATGTGATCGATGAAGGACACAGAAAACACCTGCTTCTAAGAGCAGTATTACAGCTCTGGAGAACTCAAGCTCTCTGAGGGAGAGGTGAGATTAGGAAATGACCACTCCTGCTGGACTGCTAGAAACACATCTGAAATATTTATCCTGGCTTCCTGTTTGCACATCTTCACTTCCTTAACTCCCTAGAAGGTGGGTCCTAATGCCACGATGCCCATTAAAGCTGTCAGAGGGTCACCAAAACCGTACTTCATCTTGGTCTTCCTTGGGTCTTCCTATGATCCTTTGTGAACTGAATGTCAATAATAAAAACATCTCCCTTATGTTCCGCTAGTGCCAGGCACAAAAGAAGAGCTTTAATAAATGCCAGCTGACCGGACTTGCCAGAGGAACATAAATCACAACAACCTTCTCTGACTTTCTAGATAACAGAAGTATTTACTCTCATTTTGCAGATGAAGAAACTGAGGTTCAGTAACTTGTTTAGGTAACACAGCCATTAAGCCCCCGTTTCTCCCAAGTCAGTCAAAGTGTGCTGTCCTCTTTTGTTATCCTGATTTCACCCACCTCAAGAGGACCTGGAATTGGGCCAGCTGTTTGAGCACAGGATTTCTAGTGATAGTTCCTGGTACTTTGAGCACGTGGGCACAGGTGGAGCTGACTTTCCATTAAGCATGCCAGCCCTCAAAAAGCTCACAGTCCAATGGGGGAGAGGGCATGGATGAAAACTATTCAATATCAGTATGGAAAAGGAGCTTAATCAATGTTTGTTGAATGAAAATGACTTAGTCTGTGTTTAGAAAATACTCTAGAATAGGACAAATTAATATTTAGCCATTGATAGCTTTTGTGTTGGATGGAAAATATAAATAAAGCCAAGTCTCTTTTTAGGAGGAGTCAATAGTGCATATAAGCCACATGTTGCAAAGAAACTCAACTCTTATTGAACTACACGTGTCTAAGCATGATATTAAAAATTTTGGCATGCAACAGTTGTGTGAAGCCCTTTATGAAAATACTGCTCTACGTTACCTGGATGTCACCTGGTAAGAGCAGACTTAGCCATACAATCAGAAACCGTTTACTCACGTATGCTCCTGTTGTAAAAATTCCATGCAGAACAGAATGTTAAAAGTAATACCTGGAACAATTTGGCAGTAATTTCTCTTTTTTTAAAATGCCTAGAAAATTCCATAGTCTTTTGTATGTCACTTTAGACTGTGTCACAAAGTTTAGGCATTCCTTCATTTTGGTGAGGTATCAGAAGCATAATTTCAACATATAAATTCAACATATGTTCCTGACATTACATGGGAAATTTTTGCTGTTAAATAAGATTATGTAATGGCTTCTTACAAGCTCTAGAAATTGGGATGCAAACATTTTAAAAGTCTAGTTTTAAGCAGCTTTCTTGGAAATCAATTGATGAAAAGCATTCATTCATCTAATAATGTTCACTGCTACATATTAGGTAAGTGCCCTTTTTGTACACATATTTTCTACCTATTGAATAAGAAGCATCGTGATCACACGGTTTCAAAAACAATGCATTTTTTTTTCCTATCCTAGCAACAGAATAACTCGTGATGCAATGAAATTTTTGGGAGAGCTATTAAAAAGGAATAATGTATTGGAAGTAATAGATCTTTCTTATAACAGAATCGAAGATGAGGGTTCTATGTATGTGTGTGAAGCCCTGGCATTTTACAACACAAGTCTGAAAGTGTTAGTATGGATTTTTAAATTTGTTACGGTTCATTCAATTTCAGCAAAGCCTGTTACCTATAGACCAGTGGTTCCCAAACTTTTTTGGTCTACCGCCCCCTTTCTAGAAAAAATATTACTTAGCCCCCTGGAAATTATTATTTTTTAAATTTTAATAACAATTAATAGGAAAGATAAATGCACCTGTGGCCATCACTGCTCCCCTGGATCGCTGCAGCACCCACCAGGGGGCGGTGGCGCCCACTTTGGGAATCACTGTTATAGAAGATCATTAATGGGATTCTAATATTCATGGCCATTTTAGGTTTTAATTTTTCAGTACTACTTTACAATTATTATTACTTTACTTTTGATTTTCCCCTTTATCCAAAAGTTTGTTATATCGCATTTGAATACAAAGATGCCTGCCCCTGCCCCTCATAAATTATGAAAAGATATTCCAGTCTGCTCCTGGCTTTGAAAAGCAGTATTTTAAAAATTAACCTTTATTTTGCTCTAGGTTGATCAGATCACAGGAAAAACCAAGGTCTGGATGCCCCTGCCAGTCTTAATTAGCAGAAAGCAAAGATAGGAGAACACATATAAGGCAGATAACTTGGGAAGTCTTCCTCTCCCAATCTGTTAGAGAAGGCAAGACACAGATGCAACAGTTTAGCTATAGTTGGGGTGGGGAAGAGGAAGGAACCACCTTTTTATTAATCTTTCCTGCTGGAACTCTAAAATAGTCCTATTTGCTGAGACATACTCCTCTTCAAGTATAAAACTTCATCAAACTTTTTCAACATACTAAAACTCTGTCTGCAGCTTTTATAGAGCTTTTCTGGCTGGAAACAAAACAAAGATTTTACAAACAAAAACAAGACAGACACAAAGAGAGCACAATAGAATGTTTCAAGGACTGGTGTTAATTTCTTTTGCCATCCCATTGTTGCTAGCTTTAACTTTTTCAATTTGCAAAAATAACCAAATTAAAACATTCTCAGCTGAAGTTATTACAGATCTATGTTATATATCACATAATGCAATTGCATGCTGTTTAATCATTACCACTTATAAATTCTTCCTATACCTGGGAAGCCTAACCCATTCTGGTCATAAATCTTGCGACAGTGACTTACCCAAAATGGGTAAATGTCCTTCTCACATGAACCAAAATTCCACTTAATATTACCTGTTTTTCAGGCCTATTCCTCCCCTTTTTACATCTGCCTCTTCTTTTATACTCAGAAATAGAGATTGGAGAGAAGGATTCTAGCCGTCAGAGGCAATATCCCTAGGGAATGTTTCTGGAAGGCTATTGGTCAGGTTATTGTGACTTGACAGCTAAAATGACTGAGGAGACGGTTAATCTTGATTTTCTGTATCCAGAGTATAGTGCGGTAGGGACTTCCTAGATAGATTTCCACTAAGGCAACAATTTGTCACTAATTTACCTGAGGAAGAGAAGTCTGTCAAAACCAGAATTGTTAGTTTTAGAATTCAGCTAAACCTTAATTTGTAAAATGTTAAACACAAATTTTTGCCCTCAGGTAACAGTGAGAGGGTAAGGAAGTTCAAGATTGTGCCTCAAACCTGAAGCCTATTCCTGAAGTTTTTATTTAAGCTTCTGGAAGAATGGCCTCCCTCTCTCTGGAAGGATCTTCCTCTAAAAAAGCCTTGAAAGGATCGCTTCCCCAAAAGGAAATCTTTCTTGAAAGGCCAGAAGCCTCCAAGAGCAAACCACACTCAAAAAAAAAAACAAAACTCCTATTAACTTTGGGGAACCTGTTTCTTTCCCAAATGTTCCATACTTCATGAATGTACTCTCCTTCTCGCAATATATTTTTAACAATATAAAAATAGGTCAGTCACCCAGGATTATCTATGTCCAATTACACATTTAACATGGATCTTACCCAAAGAGTATATGATTGTTGGGAATAAGGAGACACCTCCACTAAACCTCATTTTACCTATCAGAAAAGCAATCACTCCCATGTGGAATAAAACCTCTTCTTGAATCCAGAGTAAAAAAAAAATTTTTCTGGTAAGGAAAAGAAAGAATCAAGGTCCCTTCATCAGCCATTTTATAAATGTGTTGATTAAGCTAGCATTTAACCAATAAATTAATGTTAGTGATCCTCTTGATAATCAAAGATATGGAAGTTCCTTCATGAAGGTCTATAAATACAATTTGTGAGTTCATTATTCAGTTCCTCCCTTGGATAGACCAAGACTTCTCCGATTGGTGAACAGATAATGAGGTTGGGGGCAGGTGGGTGGTTCAGTGGATGGAGAGCCAGGCCTAGAGACAAGAGGTCCTGGGTTCAAATCTGACCTTAGACACTTCCTACCTGTGTGATCCTGGACAAGTCACTTAACCCCCATTGCCTAGCCTTTACTGCTCTTCTGCTTTGGAATTGATACATTGTATTGATTCTAAGATAGAAGGTGAGGGTTTAAAAAAATTGTTAATAAAGTTGTCCATCAAGACTTTCAAACCTTCCCCACCTCCAAAGGTGATGGGGAGGCAGCGGGGGAGTTGCAGTCATGTACCTAGCAGGAAGAGTTTTATCTACCAGATTTTATTGGGAAAAAACATTCCTGGGAGTCCCTAAGAACAAAGGAAATGTCAAAGTCAACAGACTCATTGAAGTCTCTAATCCAGAACCTTAATATGGGAATATGATATACTAAAAAAATAATAAATTATCCCAATTTGATACTAGTTCTAAATCCTCTTCAAGTATTAAACCAGAAAATTATTGCCCTTAAGAATACTTCTCAGGAATGTCTTTAGTATTATATAGAAGTATAGCTAAGCTAAATTGGAGGAAAAGGTATTTGCATTATCAGAGGGTTAGTGACCCACAGAATTTCTCAAAGTCAGGAGGTCTGGTGTTAATTCATTCAATTAGATTCTAGTACTCCTTCCCTTCATCCATCCCTGCTACATTTCAACTGAGGGATACTAAAAAACGTTTAACTATATATAACCCTTCAATCATAATGCTCAAATAAAAAGGTCAGGCGTTAAAAACCTTATTTGTTGTTATTAAAGCAAAAGATCTAGACTCAAAAGTATAGCTCAATTAGAAAGCATCGTATTTTTAAGCATCCAATTGTAGATGATTTTAAGTACTTACATTTTTGGAAATAATCACGGATAATTATAAAGTACAAACTATGAAACACTTTGAAAGACTATTGCTAAGGTTTTGTTAAGATTAAACAAACTGTTTTGGCAACAGATTTCATATATAACCCTTGAATCTGTAACTCTTCTTGTGTCTTTGGATTTCTAAGGCACCTAATATTTTCCAATTTTCTTTTTAGACTATCTCTAGTGAGCAATCACATAACTGGAATAGGACTTGTTGCTTTCTCAGAAGCAATGAAAACAAATACCACACTTTCTCATATTTATATCTGGGGAAACAAATTTGATAAAGAAACATGTCAGGTAAGTATTTCACCCTTTGCATTTCAAGATCCTCTTTCTTTTCTCATGTCTAATGCATGTGTGTTACCTATACCTTATCAGAGTGAATTCTCATTCTCTTTATGAGATTTTAAAATTTTGATTAAAAAATACATTTTATAAAATCTAGTTATATTGGTGACTTCTGAGATTGGAATTTCTATAGATAAGATTTCTTTGATCCATACTTGCTAACACTTTGTGAACTCTCCCCTGCTAGACTATGAGCTCCTTGAGGGCAGGTATGTAGGACAATACCTCCCTCATATTTAGTAAATGGTTAAGGATGTCAGGCTTGTAAAGAATTAAAAGAAAAAATATAGGTTAGAAATGTCAGACTTCTGCTTGAATTGGTCATATGAAAGGTCTTCCCAGTTGTGCTTCATATATGATCTAAAAAGAACACCAAATTAAAAAATGACCAAGAACTACAAAGAGAAACACAAATGAGCACTTTTATCTATCCAGCCTAAGATTGCATGGCAAGACAGCCAGAAGCTTGTAGATGCCACAAAAGGTGTGTTTCCAGAGAATCTAGCACAAATGAAGATAAAGAAGCCAAAAGCCAGTGGCAGCACCCTGACTGGAGAAACCTCTGGGGAAAAGAGCTACAAGAGACTATAGCAGTGCCTGAACTGGGGTAATTTCATGGGAAAGAGTGGTATCCCCAAGCAACAATCTCCATGAGGGGATAGAAGACCATACAATGCCCTGGCCTGGGACAACTAACTGCAGAGTTCTGATGGGCATTTGACAACTGTAAGCACACTCAGCACAAATATAACAGAAAAAGTAGAAGCCAGTGGAAGGAACCCAGGGAAACAAAGTCAGAACCAAACCTGGCTTGGCCAACCCCCATTTAAGAAGGGATGGAGCCTGGTCCAACTCCATGTGCTAAATCAGGAACTAAGGCTAAAAGTATGAGTAAGCAGAAGGTACCAAACACTATTAAGAAATATTATGGGTCCAGATACACCTATAACCAATGAAATTCTCTGGAGGCTGTATTTTTTATTTAGGAAATAAATATTTTTTTAAAACTCTAACCTCAGACCTTTGGGGACATGTTTTATACCAACCATTTTTATTGCACCTCCCCTTTCTTTTTTAAAAAACCTTTACCTTAAGCTTTTTGAGGTCAGAGACTATCTTTTGACTCTTTTTAAATCCCTGGAACATGACATATAGTGCCTGTTAATATGGTAGGCACTTAAAAGTTCATCAATTGAATGATTCATTGACAAAATAAACCAATTATATTCAAATAAACAAAAATCTTTGCCTTCCATCTCAGAATCAATATGAAGTATCGGTTCCACGGCAGAAAAGTAATAAGGGTTAGGCAACAGGGATTAATTGATTTGTCCAGAAACCCACAGCAAGGAAGTGTCTGAGGCCAGATTTAAATCCAGGACCTTCCATCTCTAGATCTGGCTCTCAATCTACTGAACTAAATAGATGTCCCCGAAATATTAGTTTATTAACGATCACTCAAAATTTCTAACTAGCCAGTAGACTCCCTCCACAGTCCGAACAGATGCTAAAAACTCAAGCAGAGCCCAAAAAAGAGAAACATGAGGGTGAACAGCCAGGCAGCAAGGCTGGGGAAGAAAAGAAAGCAAGAGTGTGGACAGAAGAGTAGAGCCCCAAAAAGCCGACTTCTCCCATATGCCTTATATACCCTTTGTGACATCATCATCCAGTTCCTCCCCAAGACATCCCAAGAGGTCTCTAATTAGAGAACAGAAACAGGCTCCAAAGGAAGTAGGATCAGAGATTAGAATTCCTTTGTCACAGGAAGAGAAGTGTCCCAAGGATGCCAAGAGGCTCACCAAGTGGCAGCCCAGAATGGCTGAATAGCTGTACACTTCCCAACATGGTAGCTGCCTACCTAGTTCCCAAATTCATTACCTAGTTCCCAAATACAGACAAACAAGGAGCATATATCTACCCAGCCCTTAAAAGATCTAAGACAAAAGAAAGGAAGCCCTAACCCAATTACATAGCTGGGATGGAGGTGAAGGGTACTGTTTACTCAGTTTTAAAATCAAACTGCTTCATCTTGATCCCAAAGGGGTTGTAAAGGGGGAAAAGGACTTTTCATTACTATTCCAATGCAGCATTAATTTTCCACACACCTAAGAGACAAGCCAGGAAAGAGCAACTTTACAGCAGTAAAGTCAAACTCGGAAATGGAGGCCACTAAACTGAACATAAGGATCCCTGTGAGTCACATAGTGACTTAGAAAACCACATGTTAACATTATCCATTTTTTCTTATATTTTTGTTTATTTTGTTAAATATTTCCCAATTATATTTTAATCTCATTTGGATCACATTTGAGTGCTATGAACCCCTTAAAACCCATGGACCACTGTTTAACACCCCTGCTCTACAAATTCTATAAGCAGAACATCAAAGAAAAAATAGTTTGGTCACAAAGAAGAGAAAAATAGCTGGGAGAAATAAAGCAAGAGGTTTAAAAAAATTAAAAGTGACGCATGAACTCTGTAGGAAAGAACTGGAGGAAGAAATAGTTTATAACAGAAAGTGAAAAAACCTGATTCAAGTAATAGACTCCATAAGTGATTCTATGAGACAAAAGAAGTATGATAACAAAATCAAAATATTGGGGAAAATAGCTTTAAAAATGTAAGGTATATACTTTTTAAAATAACTGATTTGGAAAATGTATAGAAAGGCAAATCCTCCACATCAAAGAAAGAGCCCTCCAAGCAGCCAGATAGAATTCAAATATAAGAATCATAGTCAGCATCACAAAAGACCTGGGAGCTTCAATTATAAAGAGAAAAAAAAAGTCTTAGAGAAAATACAATATTCTAAAAAGCAAAAGACTCATGACTAAGAATGCCCTCTACAAGGCTAAATATAATCCTAAAAGAAAAAGAGGATCTTTAATGAAATAAAGGACTTTAAAGAATTTCTAATGAAAAGACCAGAACCAAATAGAAGTTTTAAAATACAAATACAGGGTTCAAAAGAAACACATGCAGATAAATCGCATATGAACTACTGGAAAGAGCTAAATGATGATGAAGTACTCATTCTTGAATTGAACTGAAAAAGCCATAAATGAGCTTCTGGAAAAACAAAACAAAACCAGGAATAGATGGACATACAAATGAATTCTATGAAATATTCAAGGAACATTTCAGCATTGCATAAACTATTTGCCAAAATGAGAAAGAAAGTAAACTATCAATTCTTTAATACAAATATGATCTTGATAACTAAACCAATAGGGAACAAAAAAGAAAGAAAACTGCAGACTAATGTTCCTCATTAATCCTGATGAAAAAATATTTATTAAAATGTTAGCAAAAAGATAATTATGGATTTATACCAAGAATGCAGGGTGGGTTTAATGTCAAGAAAATTATAAACATAACAGACTGTATTAACTTTAAAATATAGCATCATGGCAACAGATAAAAATAGTTTTTGACAAAATATAATAACTTTTAAAAATCATTAAGAAGCATAGGAAATCATATTGTGGCTCAAACAAAATTATACATATTCATATACACACATGATATACATATGTGGACTTTCCTCTTCAAGGAGCTAGGATGACAGAGTAAGGAACTCTTCAAACTCATTCAAACCCACCTCTAAACAATCACAAGGAAAAAAAAAGTCTCAAAAAAAATTTCTGGCGCAAAAGAATCAACAAAAGACAAGGTAATATAAGTATTCAGCCCAAGACACCATAGAAGGACAACAGGAAAGAACTGTCTCACTGGGCAAGAGGGGAAAGCAGTCTAGCTCACACAGCATTCTGGAGAACTTCAACAGAAGAAGCAGCACAAGGCACAGAAACCAGCAGTGCAAGGAGCAGCCCAGTGTAGTTGAACTTCAGCATATAGGCACACACACTCAGAAAAAAACCTGGCCTTACAAAGTTATTTTAGTAACGAGCAGAGCTCAAAAGAGGTCAATAAAACAGAAACATGTGAAGCCATAGAGGAAAGTGTGAAAAGATGCCAAGCCCCAAAAGAACCATCAGAAGAGTTCAAAAAGGAGTTAAAAAATCAAATAATAAGAGTAGAAGAAGAAGTAGGAAAATAAATGAGAAAAAGAACCAACTGCTTTTGGGGGAGAATGGGGAAGGAAATATACTGAAAAAAAAAACCAACTCCTTAAGGATTAGAATTGACCAAATAGAAAAGGAGGTAAAAAATCCATCAAAGAAAATAACTTCCTAAAAAAAACACAGAATTGGTCAAATGGAAAAGCACAAAAGCTTAATGAAGAAAATAACTTAGAATTGGACAAACGGGAACTAGTCGCTCTTTAAGACATCATAAAACAATAAAATCAAAAAGAATGAAAATGGAAGAAATTTTGAAATAACTCACTGGGGAAAAAAACTGACCCAGAAAATTAGGAGAAATAGTCTAATAATTATTGGACTACCTAAAAGTCATGAGCAAAAAAAATCCATCCTGTAATGTATAATCCAGTGGAATTGCTTGTCAGTTCTGGGAGTAAGGAGGGAGAGCATAAATCATGTAACCATGGGAAAATACATAAAAATAAATTTTTTAATCCATCCTGGAAACCATATTACAAGAAATCATCAGGGAAATATGCCCTAATATTCTCAAACAAAAAAGAAAAATAGAAATTAAAAGAATCTACCAACCACCTTCTGAGATAGATCCTAAAAAATCAATCCCAGGACTATTATATTCAAAATCCATAACCCTCAGAACCAGGAGAAAATATTGCAAATAGCAAGGAAAAAAGATTCAAATATTATTGAGCCACAGTCAGGATTGCACAGGTCCTAGCTGCTTCTACATTAAAGGACCAGAGGCCTTGGAATATATTATTTCAGAAGGCAAAAGGATCAACGATTATATCTAAAAATCCCCTACCCAGCAAAAATGAGCATAATCCTCCAGGGGGGAAAATGAACATTTAAGGAAATAGTGGACTTCCAAAGCAATCCTGACAAAAACACCAGAGCTTAAATGATGATCAAATTCAACACTCGAGAAGCATTAAAAGGTATACAGAAAGGGACAGCTGGGTAGCTCAGTGGATTGAGAGCCAGGCCTAGAGATGGGAGGTCCTAGGTTCAAATCCGGCCTCAGACACTTCCCAGCTATGTGACCCTGGGCAAGTCACTTGACCCCATTGCCTACCCTTACCACTCTTCCACCTATAAGTCAATACACAGAAGTTAAGGGTTTAAAATAAAATAAAATTAAAAAAAAAAAAAGGTATACAGAAAGAAAAATCTCCAGAGATTCAGTGTTGTTAAACTGATTACATTCCTGCATGGGAAGATATCTATGATACTTAAGATATTTAAGGTAATAAAGTACTTAAAATTCTTAGGGTATTTAGGATACTTAAGGCCATTGTCACTATTAGGGTAGTGGGAAGAAATATACTTAGAGAGCAAGGAGTAGGTTGAACATGGTGGGATGATATACAAAAACAAAACTGAGGGATAAGAAAGAGAAACAGAACACACTGGTATATAAGGGAAAAGGAAAGCTAGATGGGGGGCAAGTTATCTCACACAGAAATAAATGGACCTTTCAATAATATGATAATGTGTATCTAAAATTAAGAACCAGCATTATATATCAGAGAAATGCTAGAGACCCTTCCAGTAAAATCAGGGGTAAAGCACAGATACTCATTATCAACATTTCTACTTGGCATAGTTTTAGAAATGTTCACTATAAGACCAAAAAAAGAAATTGAGGGGAAAAGCATAAACAAAGATGCAACAATTTTTAGTTTTTTAAAGATAATGTAATTATCTAGAGAATCCTAGAGATTCAACCAAAAGTAACAATAACTTTTGCAAACTAGATCTCTGGTTTCTGTCTCTACAAAAAATGACTAAGCTGTATAACATCTCTAGGATTGGGCTAGAACTGTGAGATTTGGGCTTAATTTGACTACCCCTCAGAAGCCCAAGTTGAACCAAACGAACCTGGCCATTACTATAAAGAAGTCAGTTCTTTTTAGTGGGTCCTCAATTTCTTCCTTTGAAGACTAGGTTAGATGATCCCTAACTGGTCCTTTTAGCTATAAAGTGACATTCTGAGGGTTTATGGAAAATGGAAATTAGCTTCAAGCCTTCTCCTCAAGAGCATCTAATCAGGCCTCTTCTATGTCAAGTATGAAGAAATAATTAAACTAAGCACCTAGTTAACATAATTCAAGTTGGAAGTTACCAAATAGCCACCTCCTCTAGGGATCATTGATTTAAAGCTAGAAAGAGCCTTAGAAATCATCTCCTTTACTGATGATCAAGAAACTAAGGTAAAGAACAAAACAAAACAAAACAGTTGCTTAAAGTCACACAAGTGTTAGGTAGCAAAGGCAGGAATTTAGTCTGGTAAATCCATATAGTGACTTGACTAATAGGATTTAAAAATGAATATGGAAGTTAAATGGAGGAATACTAAATGCTAGGACTGCTGAATGACAGGGTAACTGTGCATCCGCCAGAATGAACATGTTAACCAGCTATAAAAATGAAGGGGTTTCAAAGATACAGAAGGAAAAACAATGTGACATTCATTGAGAAATAACATTTACAGCATGAAGTAGTGATCTAGAACACTTTGATTGTATGAAGCTAAACAAATAAAGGAATTATACCCATAAAGCCACCCCACTCTGTGAAACTTGGTCTTTATTTTTTAAACTTTGATAGAAAATGTGGTAGAAATTAAAATATTTTAATTTAAACCAGTGTTAATCTCCTACAAAAACAATTTTTTCATTTTCATTTCAGGCGTTTTCAAACTTAATAAACACAGGTCGTCTAAAACAAGAAAATACAGACGTGGAGCCCTATGAAGTCGATGACTGTGTGTATCTTGCAGAGCTCTCTTATGGTGTTAAAAAACATTATTACTGGACACCAACTTTTGGAGAAGTGGACAGTGCTGAAGCAAATTCAGGGTTTGCTGTTGTTCCAACAGCTGCACATCCATGAAAACAAAAGATCTAAGTAAGTCATTTCTATGTTGGGTTTTTTTATCTCTATGTTTTATTGTCACAGATTTGATATGTTACTTAGGGTAGTTCATTTATTTCTCTTAATTGATTAAAATAATATGTCACTATTTTAAAAGGCTATAAATGCAATGAATATAATATAAATTTCTACAAATATTAAAACATAGCTGATGTTCTTAAAAATTAACATAAGTAGGAGAGGCAGCATGATGTATTAGGAAGAGGGCCAGCCATAGAATCAAGAAAGCCTAGATTGAAACTTTATCTCACACTAGCTGGTAATTATGGGTAAATCACCTAAATTGTTAAGTATGCAAAAGAACATACTAGGAGTACACCCACACCTATGAATAACAGGTCTAAATTTCTTCCTCTTCCCTGACTCCTACGTACCATGTATGCATGCATGCATGTATCTATATGTGTAGATGCATGTACATACATGCAGACAATAAAATCTTGACCGAGCCCCCCTTTGCAAATATACACACAAATATCACACACACTGACAACACTATATGCTGATCCCCACGTAAGAGACAAAAATGTAAAAAAAAAAAAAAAACAAACCTTGTCCATGTTACCTCCTGTGAATCCATCTCACCTGGTCATGGACATAGCAAGCCATTTCTCCCACACTCCCCTAATTTGTGTGCTACCCTTTAGGAGCTTATCATATTATACACTGTGAGATTTTGATCTGCACCTAGTTTCTCCAAGACTGCTTACTATTTTTCCTAAGTTTTGTTGAATGAGTTCATGCTCCAATTGCTGAGTTTTTTGTGTTTATAAAATATCAGGTTACTATGCTCATTTGCTTCTGTATGTTATATTCTTAATATATTCCACCAATCAATCTTTTATTTCTAAACTAGTAGTAAATTTTTTCATTGTTAAGACATTGTGGGATAGTTTGGTATTTAGTACTGCAAGATCCCCCCTTCCTTCCCACCTTTTTTCATTAATTTACTTGAAATTCTTGACCTTTTATGCCACCAGAATTTTATTTTCTTCTAAAAAAAAAAATCCTTTAGTTCCACTTATATGGAAGGGAATAAGTAAATTAACTCAAGTAGTACTGTCATGATGCTGGCTCAGCCTATCTATCCATAAGTAATTTATATTTGTCCTGTTATTGAGATGTCTTTATGTAAAGTATTTTGTAACTGGGTTCATATAGTTTCTGGGTGTGTCTTGGCAGGTAGACGCCAAGTATTCTATACTGCCTTGAGTTATTTCTATTGGAATTTCTGTTGCTTCTTGCTGGATTTTGTCAGTAATACACAGAAATGGTGATGATTTTGTGTTTATTTTCTATTTCACAATTTTGTTGAAGTTGAGTTTTTCTAGTGGATTCTCTAGGGTTTTCGTAAGCAAACCATCATCATCTACATAAAAATGGTCATTTTAACTTTGTCTATGCTTATCCCTTCAATTTCTTATTCTTATCTTATAGCTATAGCTAGTATTTCTAGCATTTTTTTTTTGAAAAGTAAATTATCATGGGCATCCTTGCTTTACCTCCAGTCTTATTGGAAAAATTAATAATCCCCACAAAAAATAATGCCGATTCTTGGTTTTAAATGCTAATCATTTTAAGGAAAGTTCCATTTGTTCCTGTGCTTTCTAATGTTTAAAAAAAAAGAATGGGCATTGTATCTTGTCAAAAGATGATTTTTTTTTTTACTTTACAAATATAATTTTTGTTTTTGCTATTAATGTGGGCAGTTGTGTTTATAGTTTTCCTAATATCCAACCAGCTCTGAATCCTGACATAATTCCAGCCTGGTCATAGTATATGATCTTTATATGATTATCTTGCTATAGTCTCCTTGCCAATATTGTATTTAAATTTTTTGCCTCAATATTCATTGAGATATTGGAAGTTTTTCTTTGACTCTTATAGGGATCTTTAATGTCATAAAAGGAATTTGGAAATAATTCTCCATTTCCTGTTTTTTTTATTTATAATTTATATATATAATTTGTTTATATTTTTAGAAATTTTATGTAATATTGGAATTATTTAAATGTTTGACATAACTAATTTTTAAATCCATTTGGTCCTGGAGTGTTTTTTCCCTTGGGGAGTTTCATTTACGGCTTGATCCAGCTTCTTCTTATAATATAGGGTTATCTAAATACTCTATTTCCTGCTCTGTTGATCTGGGTAACTCATATTTTTGTAAATATTCATCCACTTCCTTTAGATTGTCAGTTTTATTGGCATATGGTAGGCAAAAGAATTCTAATAATTTCTCTTTCATTGGTTGTGAATTCAGCTTTTTTCATTTTTGATGCTAGTAATCTAATTTCTTCATTCTTATTTCCAATTAGCTAATAGCTTTTGTTGGTTTGATTGGCTTCCTCCTTCCACCCCAAAAAGCTGTTTTATTAATTCAATGTTTTTGTTTTGTTTTGAATTTTGTTGAACTTTCATTGATTTTCAGGATTCCTATTTTGTTGTTTAACTACAGGCTTTCAATTTAATGGTTTTCTAATTGGGTTTGTTTTAGTTGCATAGCCAATTCTATTGTTTTTTTTTTTTTTAGTTGAATAGCCAATTAACTGATCTGCTCTCTCAGCCCAAAGAAAACATTTAGATGCCTGAATCTCTCTAATTTTGGTGTGTTCTCATTGTTGTGTGTTCATATTTAATGAAATTACTGGTCATTTTAAATTTATTCTTTGACCTATTCATTCTTTAGACTTATTTAATTCCCAATTCTTTTAAAATCTTTCCTCCAATGGAATTTTGCTGCATGTAATTTCTATTGCATAACTGGCAAATTATGTATTCAATATTCCTGATTTTTCTGCGTTTGGAAGGCTTTTGAGCCCTATTATATGATTAATTTTTTGTGAAGATATTATGAATAGCTGAAAAATAGGTATAGTCCTTCCTGTTCCCAATCAATATTCTTAAAAGGGATATCATAACTAACTTTTTTAAAGTTTGTGTAGGTCCTTGACTTCTTGTTTTATTTTTGTTGTTAGGTCTCAGAAGGAGTCGACTGAAGTCTCTCCCCATTATATTTTTACTTTATATTCCTTTTATTTATTATAAATAAAATATATTTATATTTCTGTAATTCATTTACTTTTTTCCTTTTAGGAATTTAGATACTATACCACTGGGTATATGTGTTTAATATTAATTCACTATTAGATACCTTTAAACAAAATGTAATTTCTGTGTATCTCCTTTAATGAGGTCTTTTATTGCTGTTGCTTTGTCCAAAATGATGATTGCTACACCTGGCTTTTTAAATTCAGCTTAAATATAACAGATACTGCTCTAGCCCCTCTTCTTAACTGTGTAGCTTTGTTTCAACTGGGTTTTTGTGTGTGTGTGTGTGAATAATATATTGTTGGATTCTAATCTGATATTTCATGGAGGGGAGTTCATCATCCTATTCACATTCAGTTATGACTGTTGTTTTTTTTTTTCTTCCTTTTCTCTTATTCTTCTCCTGTCCCCAGCTTAAGAATTTGTTTTGCTTTTCACTAATCCCTTCTTCAATTTATCCTCTCTATTCTCTTATTCTCTTTCCTTCCCTTAAGCCTTTTCCCTAATTCCCTGTTGGGTGAAATATATTTATGTACCCAACTCTATGTATTCTTCTCTCTTGATAACAGATCAAGTACTACCTATTTTCCCTCTACTCCTTGCTTGTTGCAAAAACTACTACTATACCCTATTTATGTGAGATAAATCTCCCCCATGCTTTCTCTTCCTTCCCCCTTTTTCCAGTGTATTCCTCTTCCTCACTCTCTCCATTCTTCTTAAGATCACCAAAACATAACAGAAGAACTTTATCTTACTAGACTCTCTCTCTGGTCCCTGCTAATAATAAAAGAGTTCTCAGAGTATACATATATCATCTTTCCCACTAAAGATTAGAATATCATGATTCCATAAACAATGTAAACACTGCTTAAATCTCTCATTGATTGCTCATTCAAGTTTAACTTTGGATCTCTTGACTCTTGTGCTTGCATGTAAAATTTCTATAAAGCTCTAGTATTTTCATCAGATATACTTAAAAGTCCTCTTTTTCATTAAAGATCCACTTTTCCTCCTCTAAGATTATACTAAGTTTTTTGCAGGAAATTATTCTTGGTTGTGACACTAAATAAATTTGTCTTCTAGAATATCATATTCTAGACGTTTTACTTCTTTAATAGTGGTGGCTGCTAAATCTTGTGTGTTCCTTAACATTATTTCATAGAACTTAAATTCATTCTTTCTAGCTCCATGCAGCATTTTTTTTTACCCAAAATCTTGAATTATGACTAGAATAATCCTGGTAATTTTCTTTTAGGGATTTCTTCCAGAAGGTACCACTGGATTTTTTCTATTTCTTCTTACACTCTGATTCTAAGGCAGTATTCTTTTATGACTTCCTAAGATATGATGCTTGGGTCATGGTTTTGAAGTAGTCCACTGATTCTTAAGTTCTCTCTCCTTAATTCATCTCCTAGGTTAGTTGTTTTTTGCTTTGAGATATCTCACTTTTTCTATTTTTTGTACTTTGGCTCGATTTTTAAAATTTTTGTATTTCCTTGTCAATAACTTCTCTTTAAAAAGTCCATTTTAATTTTCAAGTTATTTTCATGGTTAATGTTTTATACTTCTTATTCTAAAGCTCTCATTTCTCCCATTTTTTCCCCTTGACTGTTCTCACTTGGTTAAGAATTTTTTTTTTAGCTCTTTTTAAAATTTTTAATTCTTGCAAGAATTCTTGAACTTGTTTTCAAGCTGCATTGTTCTTTGAGGCTTTGTTTGTAGATGTTTTAGTCATTCTACTTTTGGGGGTCTGTTTCTTGAATTTCCCTTTCATCATAAATAGCATTTCTTTGAGGGGAATGCCTAGCTTGAGCTTTTTCCTCCTTCTGCTTTTTTCACTATGAAGGAAGGGCCCTGCTGTCAGTGCTTCCCAAAGTGAAATAATCTAAGATAGTCTGTTTAGTGTCCTCCTTTTCAAATTCTACAAGCCCCTGTCTCTACTGTGGATCTATTGGCTTATCCTTGATTGGGAGTTTCAATAGGCTGCCACCAGAGACAGCCATTATTATAAGCCTGCTGGGCGATTGCAAATGAATAATTTGTTCCTATTTGTAAATAGGCTGAGAGAGTGCAGGAGATGTTCTTGCATGTCCAGGGTAGGATTTAAACAAGTCCAGGTCTCTTTCTGCCACACTCCAGTACCTCACAGAAAACATACTGCATTAAGTCAAGCAGAAGAATGACTGCCCACAAGGTGCTGCTCTCCAGATGCATCTCTTTCGGGATGATGTTGTACCATTTGTGGTTTTTTTTTAAACCTAAATGCCATTGATTGCTCTTTGCAGGAGGGACTAGATAGGCAGGAAGCTGTGGTTGGTCTGTTGGAGCCTTTGGGCTGGCCAGGATTCCGTAGGGTAGTGGTCACACTTGAAGGCGCCCTCTACAGGGAGGCCCACGTGCCGGGGCTGTTTTTCTGTCAGCTTCATCAGCGTCATATTCGATTTTCCAAGGTGGGTTTCAGCCACTGCTTCACCCAGCTTCTTGGGGATAAGATGGACAGGACATGAGGCAGAGTCTAGGTGGTCTGATTTGGAGCCACCTAAAAACAGTGGGCTTAGTGAGTTTATGCTGTCCACCCACCCAGTCACCAATCGGAATAGTCCAGCCCTAGCTTAGAAGCAATGGATCAAAGTTGGCAAGGAAATAAAGAAAAATGTCTAGCAGTCACGCAAGACCAGAACATATTGTCTCATCGAAGTCTTTAAGTAAAAGTTGATAACTTATTGGTTATATTTTGGAGAATATTCTTGTCCATGTATGAATTGGGCTGATTGGCTTTGAAGGTCCCTTCCAACTCTTAAAATTGTTACTCTGTACCAAAAATCTTCAGTCTTCCCAATCACACAATTAACTCAGAGATGTCAAAAATACAAGATCCCATTGTGTGTGCTCCTGTTGTATACTGCATTTTATTCATGGAATTGCAATATTACACTATTTCAGAGTGAAGAGAATGTGGTGGAGGTACACTAAGTGCAATGATCTGTTACCTTGAACCATACAAAATCTGTAAATTTCTTTTGAATATGATTTCATTAGCAAAAATTGACATTTTGTACCCTTCAGCTAGGTTACAAAAGGCATTATTTATTTCTTCCTTAATTTCCCTGGATAGCTATTAGCAAAGGTAAGAAAATAAGACAATGAAAGAAGAAAAAGAATATCTGAAGAGTGAAAGCACCAAACTCATATTGCCACTAGTATCCCATTTCAGAGAATCATACTTAAGGATGGATGACCTCTGACCTATCCTCCTGATCAGAATCATGTTCTGCTTATAATTTCTTTAGACAATTCAACCAACATTTCGTAGGCAGTTATTTTAAGCAAGGATGAATAAAAACAAATTGTCATAAATTTCCTTTTCACAAAAGTCATATCATTTTAAGATCAGAGAAGATCACTCAAGCTGAGGATTTCCCAAAAAACAAAGCCAAACCTAGTAGTGGTCTGAGTCTAGTGTAAGGGGATGTAAAATGTGCCTTTGTCTTGCCAAATCATTCTGTGGTCCACAGTTTGGAGTCAATTGTTGGCCCGTCTATCCCTGTCCAGATAAGAAGAAAACCCTGGTAGGTAGTATAAGAATTTTGTACTGGAATAATGGTGATCCTTGACTTTGGTCCTTCTGCTAGTTTTGCCATTTAATATTTACTTTATAAAACTCTTAATACTGTAGCACCATACTTCAAGAGATCCATTATTTCAAATATGTGCGTGGCTCTACTGCACTGATACAGATTGCAGACTTGGAACTAGAAGAAACTTTAGAGGAGATAGTCCAATCATCTCCTTTTACATAAAAGGAAACTGAGGTCCCCAAAAGTTAAGTGACTTGCATACATTGTGCAAACTCTTATTAGGCAAAAGTTACTTCATACAATAAAATGTAAGCTCCATAAAGTAGGGCCTGTTCATTTTTGTCTTTGTATCTTGTGTGGCTAGCCCAGTGTCTGGCATAGGATATGTGCAAGCGGTGGAAATAAATAAGTGAAAGCAATCAAATGATTGTTCAAGATTGCACAGGTAATGACAGAACAGAATAGGTCTTTTGACTCTAAAGCCAAGTAGTTTTTTTTCATTATGTCATAATATATGAGCTGCTAAAGGCAAAAAAAAAATATTATCAATTGATAGCAACCTTCTTGCAACATAATTTTTAAAGTCTCTTGTTTATTATTGTTCTCTTAAGCATGATGTAAAATTTAGAGGATATCCCAATTTTTCACTATCTTCAACAACTTTCACCTTGACCTTTCTGACTTCATCCCTATATCATTTACCTTTCTGAAACGCTAATCCTGTTTCTTTAAAGCCCAATTCAAACACCATAGCCGTGGAATCTTTCTCCATCTATCCCTATTTCTTATAGCATTGATTTTCCTATGCAACATTCTAATCAGCATGAGAGTATTCAAGATAACACAGAAGTAAAAGCCCTATTTTGAGTCAGAGAGCTTACACTGCCACTTAATTAACTTGTTAAAGTCATTTAACACCTCTAAACCTCGATTTAATTTTCTGTAAAATAAGGAAGATGGACCAGATGACCACTGAGACTTCATTTAGGTCAAGCTCTAAGATTCTGTTTATATTGAACTGAATACCTAGTACAGGGCCCTACACAGAACAACTGGCACTTAATTAGTATTTACTAAAACCCCTAATTTCTTAATATTCTTAAGAGGTATGACAGTGGACATTTATAAAGTCCTTTAAGGTTTGTAAAACATTCTACATAAAGCACTCCAAATCCTATTGGCTCCATTTCACAGATAGAGAAATAGGTTCAAATTAGTGAAATGACTTGTCCTGGCCTTTTCCAATTCCAGACCTAGCTCTTGTCCCACAGCCCCGCACAATCTGTGGGATCAAATCTCCACTTATCATGGCTTTCCCATTTTTATTTCAGGTTTTCTTTCAGGGTCCTGTTCAGACAACTAC
The DNA here is from genome assembly GCF_016433145.1 of Gracilinanus agilis. Classification (NCBI taxonomy): domain Eukaryota; kingdom Metazoa; phylum Chordata; class Mammalia; order Didelphimorphia; family Didelphidae; genus Gracilinanus; species Gracilinanus agilis. Next base: position 669,522,210 of record NC_058132.1, on the reverse strand, counting down.
CAGCCCTTTCTTTTCATGGGAGATGGATGTTTCATGATTAAGAAATGGCTCCTTTACAAACCCTTTAGTATTCAGCCTCACTAAAGCTTTAAAGCTTGGGTATTTTCATCATGGAAATCTTTTATAACCTCAACACCTCCCTTTTGACCAAAGTAAAATCAAGATTATAAACTCAGCTGGTTTCTCCGCTTTTTGCAGACAATGAAAAAAAAGGGGGAGGGGGTGTAATATATTTACAGAATGAGATATGATTATAAGGCTTGCTTTGCTTTTCTTTTTATGGCTGCATAGAACTCTCTATTGGGTCTTATATGTTGACTCCATCAAGTATACTGTCTACAGATTAACATGAAAGTTACAGTACAGGTACAGGTAAGTAAGAACCACAGATGTCCCAAAAAGGTATATGAAAAAACCTCTTTGCAGAGGTGGGGGGACCAAGGGTATGGGACATCACATATAACATCAGACACTTTCCATTGTTAGTTTTGCTTTTATTCTTTGGTTCCTTGGAAGACCTGGAAAGAGAAATAGTGGGAAATGTAGATGATATTAAAACAGAGGCAACTGAGAGGCAGCTGTGTTAGAACAGACAGAGAGCTGGCCTTGAAAATGGGACAGCTTGCTGTGGTGAACAAGGGCAAGTCAACCAATCTCCTCAGTACTCTTGGTAATTTGCTAAGATATAAAGAAAGGGTTGGTCTGCATTGGCAGAAGACATTTTCTCACCTGGAAGTTCCCTATACCAATAAAATCATAGGTCTAGTCCCTTTCAAAATAAAAGATATGAAAATACTTATTAAAAAAACTAATGAAAGTTAAAGGCCGCCAAATATTTTTGGTCACATTCATAAAAATAAAACCTAGTGGGGCAGCTGGATAGCTCAGTGGAGTGAGAGTCAGGCCTAGAGACGGGAGGTCCTAGGTTCAAACCCGGCCTCAGCCACTTCCCAGTTGTGTGACCCTGGGCAAGTCACTTGACCCCCCCCCATTGCCCACCCTTACCAATCTTCCACCTATGAGACAATACACCGAAGTACAAGGGTTTAAAAAAAAAAAAATAAAAAATAAAACCTAGTATTTTTGGTTCTGATTTCAAAACTTCAAATCGATTTTTATCAATCACTGATTTCCCAGGAATTGGTTTTATACTTTTAAAAATTACTGCTTATTAAAATTATGCCAATTTAATTCAGTAAAATTTGATTATTAATGATTGGCTGTCCTTGTCAATGAACCATTGCTTCCTAAAATTTCTACACTCATGCTTGGACTCCCCTGGCCCTGGTTTCACCTTTTCCTACTGGTAGAATCTCAAAAGAAGTGTTTTCCATTCTTAGATTTTCCAGGAAGATGCCTAAATGAGACTAAAATAAATGAACTCTGAATATCTGTTCTAATCCTTAACTTCATAGGCTTTTCAGGTCCCCACAGTTATTCCCAGGAAACTTTTTATCTTTAATACTTCTCAAGAGAAAATTCATGTTTTCAACACATTGTAATTACATCCTTAGTCCAGAAGCTAAAAATTCACTTTGACTGCTAAATCATGAACAATGTCATTTTGATCTGCTCTAGTTTTTAAAGGAGAGTAGAAAGTTATTTTATGTGGAGGAATCACCCCAGCCTTGTTGGTTTTCTACTTTGACACCATGAGATTACAATTAACCTATAGATTTATCTGCACCCAAATTCCAAGTTTCTGGTGAGTTAATATAGGCAGTCTTCATTGTATAAAATAGGTTTTAAATCTAGTAGAATTACATACTGTATGGTATGGTTTAACTTGGGAGAAAATTCTTGATATATTTGTTAAGCAAAAATTACAACTGGTTGAATAGTCTTTTTGTTGAGTTCAAATTATAGGGATAAGCAGCCTAAAGATGAGAGCCAGGCATTAAGCCAGTTAATACAGTAGTAGCAGTGGCACAACAGAACTGAGGGGGGCCCAGACTTCCCTTTCCTGAGCATCTACTTTATAACCAAAATTGAGTTCTTTCACTTTCTTAATTAGAGGAGTATGGTTTATGTAGAGGATACAAATCTCTAAGATTTTCAATGAAGAAGCCCACCACGCAAATAAGAACTATTCAGATGACTGACAGATATACCAACAAAAGCTACTCAGATGACTGACATCTACAAAGAACAAACACCCGAGAAAACAAGACTAAAAATAATAACGTTTACCAACTGATCCTTGGCACACCACTGACTGTTTGCTAAATATTAAATTTCAGTGGATTACTGAAAATGCACAAATGAATAAAACTAATAAAATAAAAAATAAAATAAAATAATTAAGCAATGTGCCAGGCACTGTGCTAACTGTAGAGAACACAAATACAAGCAGGTGAAGAGTCTTCCTGCCCTCAAGGAGCTCACATTCTAGCAAGGAAAGGCAGTATCTACTGGAGGAGTGAGAGTATAAATGACCCAAACCTGCTTTTCCATATGGCTAAGAAGATGGGAAGTCAAAGAGCATGTTCTGAAATCAAGCCAACTCCTGATTCTTCACAGTTGTGCATTCAGCTCTCCCTCTTCCACAACCAAACCATTCTATCACCATCTCAAATTGCATAAAACTATTCTTAAAAATCACAACAGGGGCAGTTAGGTGGCTCACTGGATTTAGAGCCAGCCTGGAGATGGGAGGTCCTGGGTTCAAATGTTTCTCAGACATTTCCTAGCTGTGTGACCCTGAACAAGTCACTTAACCCCATTGCCTAGCCCTTACCACCATTTTGCCTTAGAACCAATACACAGTATTGATCCTAAGATGAAAGATAAGGATTAAACATTTTTTAAATTACATAATGGAATAAAAAGTAGATTAGAAATTCATCTGCATTACTGAATTCAGAATACAAAAATACATATAAAACACCATGAAATTTCCATGTGCCCAAATATGTATCAATACTGAAGTGAATTTTAGTATAAAGTTAAAGACATTGGTACACTTACCAATAAGAATTAAATAATCCATAAACAATAGTAACAGAAATAATGCTATTTTCCAGAAAAAGTCAGGTGTCCTTTTTCATAAATGTAATTTACCTAAATATGTCATGATAAATTGACATGAACTTGGAGCTCAAACCCCACTTTTAGCACTTACTAACCGTGGACAACTGAATTAACCACTCAAGACTCAGTTTTCACATATGCAAAATGGAGATAACTATCAATTTCAAAGATTACTGAGATACAAATGCGATAACATATACAAATTGCTTTATAAATTTTAGTTTGATATAAGTACAAGCAAATGTCCTCATTATAATGTATCATATCAAAAATTCGTATTACTAGAAAGCATCCTATTATGCTTTAAAGTTTGCCAAGTACCATGGCACACAATGGATCATAGATTTTTGTGCTGAAAGAGACTGAGTTATCCAGGCCAATCTCTTGGTTTTGCAGACAAGGAAACTGAGTTCTAAAGAAATTCAGTGACTGTTCTAAGGCCACCCAAGTCCTAAGTGGCAAGGCTTAAGTCCTCTGGTTTTTAGTTCAGAACTCTTTTTATTACACTAAATACCCTTCTCAATTTTCCTCATAATATGCCTAGGAAATAAACAGTACCATCTCATCTCCTTCCATAAGAAACAGAACTCAGAAAAATTAAGTGATTTGTTCTTACAAAGCTAGTAAGTGCTGAGGTGGGAGCCATAATTTATGTAAAGTTGGTAGCATTTTTGTTTCTGAAAAAAAAAGTATATAAGATATGCAATATTCCTCTGACTTCTTTCTTACCCCACATATAATAAAACAGACTTTTCACTCTTCACTTTAGATCAATGGGGACTTCAATGCATCATTTCCATTAACTTATAGAATCAAATATAGCTATCTCCAAAAAAATCAGACACCGGACTGGATCACATTATCCATGATGCAGCACTTAGAAAGGAAAATGATTATTGCATAAGTTGCAACTCTTCAACCTTATGAAACTTTTGTATTAGCGCAAAGTCACAGGCTATATCTGTTAGGGGGAGGGAACTCAATTCCCATAGGGCAGATAAACCAAATCGATTATCTCTGCTTCTAATCCATCTCGAGTTGTTCTTCCACAGAATTCTTTCCATGGACTCACTGCTCTTAAGACTAGATTGACTCAGAGCAGCTAAATGGCTCAGTGAGTTGAAAGCCAGGCCTGGAGACAGGAAGTCCTGGATTCAAATCTGGCCTCAGATATTTCCTAGCTATGTGACCCTGCACAAATCACTTAATCAGACTGCCTAGTCCTTACCACTCTTCTGCCTTGTAACTAATACTCAGTAACAATTCTAAGACAGAAGGTAAGGTTTAAAAAAAAAAGACTAGATTAACTCGACCACTTTGGTCCTTTTTCAAAGCCCTGTTGGCACTCACTGGCCCAGCCTAATTGCCAGGTATTTTTCCCTAAATTCAGTGAACATTCATCTTTCAGATTGTTAGTTTTTAAAATGAAACTGTTGGTCTGTATTTAAAGCCAAATTTTAAAGGGAGGTGGGACTATCTGCTCCCTCAGAGAATCTGACTGATTCAGGGAGTAGAGTCACACTCTAATTTCTTTCCTAAAGTTGATCACTTCACTTTGGATTGTGTGGCTAAATACAAAACAGCCGTATCGCAGAGTGGCGAACCATGTGGTTATTAAATGATTCTCATGACGTTCTTATGTTCCAATTCCGACCATCCATTAGAAATCAAATGTTGTGCCCTACCTTGGGATCAAAAGCTGTCAGGTAGAAGTAAAAAAATATATCATTCCAGAAATTCACCAGGTGTTATATTCAAAGGAATGACACTATAGGCAATAGTGTATGAATTCATATTTATCCGATATTCGAAAGCAGATGGTTATTAGAAAAATTGGTCATGAGATGTCCTTTGTTCTTTAAGTTAACAAAAAATTTCACTACTGCTCTAGTTTTAGAAAAGTGTCTTGACTATATCATAATTTTTCTGGTATTTTCTAAACTCTTTCAATTAACTCTCCTAAATAAAAATGGATATGAAGAATTATTCAAGTAGAAAAAAAATAACCTCTTACAGTGATTAAACTTTAGTGAAGTTTAAAAATTATTTTTTTAAATCATGTAAGACAGTTCTTTTCTGCCACAACGTATTTCTAGTCAATATCCAGAAACATGTAAAAATCTCTTAGAAGTAGGTGCAAAGTTTACATGAAAACATCTCTTACTGCTTAAGTGACAAGAAATGTGGAAGAACAATGCTTAAAAAGTCAGTATATATGACATTAATTTCATGTAACAGTTAAGTATATCAAGTGTAGTCATTTCCATGAATTCTGCAAACAGCATATTTGTAGGATATACTATTTAATTATTGCTGCAATAGAACTATATCAGACTCTGAAAAAGGTTTAAAATAATTTTCTAAAATCAGTATTAAAAATAATCTGTAAATAAAGAACACCAACAAATGCTATTTACAAACATCTAAAATGGCTGATATATAAATCTAAGCTTTTTTAGTTGGAAATCTAAGAATACAGTAGAAATAATCTAATATCACAAGTACAAAACAAATTCACATAGAAAGTACATTCCACCTCTGTGTGCTCTTCAGAATTAATTCAGTAATTCAATGTAAATAATAAATTCATTTTAAAAGAACAAGTAATCTCTTCCCACAATAGCACATTGAAGATGTATTTAGTTTAACAGTTAAAAGATGAACTTACCATAACCTTTAACTGTAAGATCTGACACATGGGTTAAAATGTTTTCTTTGAGATAGACAAATTCTGCCAAGAAACAACTTATTAAATGAGTACACAAATTGAAACATAGATTTGGTTAGAAAAAAACAATAAATGATTGAAGTAGGTTGAGCTACAAAAAGCAGGCCATCTGTTAAATTGCAGGGTCATGTCTTTTACAATGGACTTTTCAGTTAGAATTGCCAGTTGCCCAAAGAACCCATAAAGTGATATAAAAGAAGACACTTAAAATCGTTTCAATGTGGGTGACACAGAGTTTCTTTTAAGGCTGGCATCATATAAGTACTAAACAGCATCAGCAACAAGAAAAACAAAGGCATATCATAAAAAAATCCAACTAGTAAAAGAACATTCCCAAGGAGGTGCAGGATTTTATGTTCTCTTTATATTGCTGCTTTGAGAAAGCAGGTAAGAACAGACTCAGGCAGTAGTTTAATTATTTAGGATGACTTATAAAAATAAAATATTAAACTATAAAGCAAATGATATGTGATCAAAAAGATATAACTGAACTGAGCAACTAATCGGCACTTGGGGGAGGGGCAGGGGGAAGCACAGAACAAAACTCAATATTACATCATGCCAAGACCCCTGATAAGGGCTCATTATTACTCTAAGAAGATAACCTAGAATGTGACGACAGCAGAGTAGCAGTTTAAAAACAAGCAATTTCTTAATGAGATGTTTGACTTAATGATGATTTTAGAAATCCCTGTCACTCTTTGGTGTTATTTTACAGGAATGGGATTTGGCTGTTATATTTTCTTTATGCTCCACTAAAGTCGTGATCAATTTAAATCTGAATGGGTTAGTAGTCACTTTACATTTTGTTCTGAAATATACTTAGGAAATTTATAGTAATCAATGTCTGATCAACGAAAATTTATGTTTCTAGTCCACTAATTTCTTTTGTACTCAAATGCTGCCTCTCATATTTGTTACAATAAAGGTACTTGGGCCCTCCCCTCAAATAAAAATAATATTTTAAACTCATTATTCAGTCCCCCAGGTCATTAATTGAAGGGTGTGGCGAGGTCAGTGATGTTCTCCCAGCTGTTACAAAGATTTACTATACCATATAATATGATATAGTACACACAAGGTTTTACCGCGACCTGCCCACCAAATAGAAAAGACTATAATTGGGAATTCAAGATAAATAGAAAATACATTAGATTTATTACAGAAGTAGCTTAAGAAAAACCTGTGACTATTGCTTGCTTGACAGAAATGACGAGTCAGGGCATTTAACCAGCAGTACACAAACTGCCTTCATGGAACTTGAAATCCTATTAATCAAACGGCAGAGAATGGTTTAAAAAGAAAGCAACACACCACAAAAAGCCATTTTGGTGACGAGAATCAGGATAGGAGTGATTTAGTGGCAAATAAATATGAAAATAATCTCTGCTTGTGCCTATTCATGTTAATACTTTTGTAAAACTACCAAAACAACTTATTGTCATGGTTTAGAGAAGATGAAAGGAGAACACTGAAAAAGAAAAGAAGCCATATTGGTGAAGATACATTTTTGTAGTTCTAAAAAAGTAGGCTTTTAAAGTCTATTTTTCCTTCTAATATTGAAATCTGGCATCTTAGTATTTTATATAGATGGGATCTGGGACCAAGTTTCAGCAGTTGTTTGCAAACTTACAGTTTTAAAACTATTTTTTTAAACTTAGTTTTTGGTTTTTTTTCACTGTCAGGATTTAATTTTAATTTTAAAGATGTGTACATAATAGGTACAAAATAGACAAAATTAATATTTCTTTTGAAAAATTCTGCCACTATAAATTCAGCTTGTATACTTTCCTTACCAAAAGTGCACTCAGTAATTTTTCCTTAGCTTATATCAATGAAGGTCAAATTTTGAAACTGCTTTTTGATCCAATAATAAAGGCATTAAACATCTATTGATAAGATTATTTTTAAACAGAATATTGAAAAAGTAGTGTTGGAGGAAGGGGGTGGAATAGAGCTTTACAATGCTTAATGATACTTTTTCCTTATGTTTTATTAAAGGATTGCTTGCCCCAAATTGGCATGAGTAGCATTAGAGGAAAAAAAATTCTAATTTTATTTTTAGATTTTTCTGGCCAGAAACATGAATTCTAAATTCTAGATGAAGTCTAGAACTCATCATTTTATCCTTTTAAATAATAGAAAAAAATGAAAATTAGGAAGGTGGTGTTTCATTTAGTGAAGTGATCGATTCTTTCAAAGAAATTAAAGGGGAGGGGTTCTAAAAATACAGAAATGTAGTCTTCAGGACAACTTCTGATGAAAATGGTTTTTTCCCTCTATTCTAAAATGCCATTATGCTGTGACTCATTCTCCAAAAATGGTATGCCTATACTCTTAACTTCTGAAGCAAACAAAACAAAACAAAACAAGCATTGCACAGTGAAGACGCAGGATCAGGTGCCTTTACTTAGCTGAATGAAAAATGATCACAACCCAAATGACATTTAATGAATATGTTCACCTTGCCAGAGAGGTCTATGTTCACTACCAGAGCTATTTCGCTAATTCCATATTGCTCATAGTCAATATAACTGCTGCAAAAAAATAAACTGTGGTTCTGAATACCCATTTACAGTTGATCTCAACAATGTGTCTGATGATGGAGACTGATTATCTGTTACAGGCAACAGCATCTGGTGGTTCTCCGTTCCAAGGGGAAGAGTTAATGGTAAAGTCATATCAGAAGGTTTCACATCTAAAGGTTCTGACAAAGGACTTTTCTGCATGGAATCTTGTTCATTAAAAGTGTTATCTCCCATGTTGGAATCTAGAGTTTTTTCAGATCCTGAAAGGAAAAAACAAAAATAAACTTTATGTGCTTAAAGACACCAAATACCTGTAAACCCATCTGCTCTATTAACTGCTCCCAGAGGCTGATCTCCCTCAACTCCCACTCTGACCCGCTCCCCAAGTGCCCATTTAATCTAAGTGTTTTTCGTCTTTGGAATTAGGAAAAGCTAAATGCAAACCCAGTCCCAGACACTTATTATCCTCAGCTTCCTTATTTATAAATGAGGATAATCGGAGCACTTCCCAAAGTGGTTTTAAGGATCAAATGAGATAACCTTTGTAAAGCACCTCACAAATCTTAAATCAATCTCTAAATGCTAGATTATTATCAATGTTGTTGTAACATGACCTCATGGCTTCTCTTTTAGTACCACCTAGCATGTTGTTTTTACATGTGGATCAACATTACTTAGCATTTCACTATGTTTGTTTTTTTTACCAGACTCTAAGCATTTTGAGGGCAGAGACTATTATCCTTTTCTTGCCACACTGCAATGCTTCTACAATAGCAAGTTCATGGTCTAAAGGATCCAAACATTAATAAGGTCTCTAAGCAACTAGGTGGCAGCAGGGGATAAAGCACCAGACCTAAAGTCAGAAAGACTCTTGTTCCTACATTCAAATATGGCCTAAAACACTAGCTGTGTGGCCCTGGACAAAGTCATCTAACCCTCTTTGTCTCAGTTTCCTCATTTGTCAAATGAGCTGAAGAAAAAAATGGCAAATCTCTCCAGCATTTCTGCCAAGAAAACCCCAAGGAGACAGCTGGGTGGCTCAGTGGATTGAGAGCTAGGCCCAGAAACAGGAGGTCCTGGGTTCAAATCAGGCCCCAGACACTTCCTAGCTAGGTGACCCTGAGCAAGTCACTTGACCCCATTGCCTAGCCCTTACTACACTTCTGCCTTGGAACCAATACACAGTATTCATTCTAAGACAGAAGGTAAGAAAAAAAAAAAAAAAAAAAGAAAACCCTGAATGGGGTCACAAAGGGTTGGACATAACTGAACAACAAAACACTTTGCAAATTATCCTCTTCTTGGTGACTCAGTGACGGCAGCTCATTATTACACTTGGTTAAGTGAAAAAACTAGGCCACTAGGAGCAGAGATTGTCTTATTTTCCTGGGCAGTGTGGTATAGCAAATAGAGCACCGGGTCTTGGGAAGACTTGAATTCAAATCCTGCTTCAGACATTCAAACTGTGTGACTATTAGGGCCAATCACAATCTCCCTGGGCCCTAGTTTCCTAATCTATAAAAAGGGGTCAATAAAAGAAACTATCTCTCAAGGATATGATGTAAATGAGATTTTATATATATGTACATATATATAGATAGATATAGATATAGCCATGAAGAAATGAATAATTGCAGTTTATTTGTTGCTATTACTGCATTAGGAACGTCTTGCCTCCACAGGGATTTTTACAGCCAAGCTATTTTGTTTCCAGTGCTAGTCTGGGGGCTGGGACATATCCTGGAATCGAGGGCTGTGAACGAGACCACAGATACATGAAATCTTAAAGACCTTCTTTCAAAATCTTAATCACTGGCACTCTGGGGCTGCTCAACTCTCCTAGCCGTCAAGCTTCATGCTGACACTTAAATACTAACCACTCAATCCAGCTGTGCCTTAGTACCTGGAATACCTGACATTTTTTCTAGTTGCTTGCCTTGATGACACTACAATACAATCAGTCCAAAACCAATCATAGCATCTCTCTCCAGCCAAGTTCCTTCAACTGACTTTCCTACTGCTATCAGCCATGTGGCCATGGACAAGTGATTTCACTAAGCCTCCATTTTCCCACCTAAACCTATCACATATGGTTATTGTTAGGAAAGTTTGATATAATGTGAATATTCTTTCCCAGAAGCTTGCCTATTTTCCCAATATGTTTACAAATTTATACTCTGTCATACCTAGTCTTCAAAGAATTGAAAAGGAATATCATGGGTTTGCATATTAAACATCATGCTATAAAAAAAATTAGGAAATAATCAGATAAGGTGCATTCACAGCTCTGGGTAGAGTGGTATATATAGATGATGACAAATTTCTACAGGAGACAAAAGCTTTTTCATGAGCAATATGCAACTAGGTTAAAGGAAATAGATGACTGGGGAAAAATATGTCAAATATCTCTGATAGTTGATTGTACAAAAATATATAGGCCCCAAAGCCATCTTAATATATAAGTGACCAAAGATACAAATACTTCTGAAAAGAATTGCACACCATTAGCAACCATATTAAAAGAATACTCCAAATCCTTAAGAATGGGAGATATGCACATCTAAACTCTGGGGTGTTATACCAAACAAGAATAATTAGTGCTGGGGATGTGAAGGAAAGGTACACCGATGTATTGTTGGTGTATCTGAGAGTTGCTCTAATTCAGAATTCTGCCCAAAAATGGATTCAGTTCTCCGTATCTTCTAACCCAGAGATTCTACTAAGCATACTTCTCCCAAAAAGCCAATGACAAAAAGACCTGTTCTACCCCCAGAATATCTGTAGCAGAATTCTTTGAAATAGCAAAGATCTGGAAACAAATCACTGATTAGGGAATAGCTAAACAAGTTACAGTGAAGCAATGGAATATATAGCTCTACAAGAAATTTTGAATATGACAAGCATGGGAAGACTTTTATGAATTGACACAGAAACAAAACCAGGAAAACTCTTCAGATCATCAACAGCACGTGTAGAAAAAGCCACTAAAGTAAGTAAAACAACAAGGAGCACTTGCAAAACTCCCTTGGACCCACTATAGAACACAGCTTCTCTTGCAGTCCTCCAAGGCTATCCTGGGCGTTCTGCTCTCCTCCATCCCTTGATCTCATCAGCTCCTGTGGAGGCCATTATCATCTCCATCCACGTGACTCTCAAAGCTCTGTCCAGCTCTAACTCTCCTTGTCTCTCCAATACATCCATCCCAAAGCTCAGCTCTGACCATGTTACAACCACTACCCCCACATTCAGTAAACCTGGGCCTTATTACTTCCAAGATCAAATACAGAATTCTTTGCTTGGCTTTTAAAGCTTCCTATCCTGGCCCCTTCCTACTTTTCCAGTTTTATTATATCTTACCTCCCCTTTATATATGCTGGGATCCAGTACCACTAGCCACCTTGCCATTTCCCACGAAAGAAAACTCCATTTCATAATTGTGGTTTTTTTTTTTTTAAACCCCTTCCTTCTATCTTAGAATCAATACTATGTATTGGTTCCAAGGCAGAAGAGAAGTAGAGCGTAGGACAGAGGTTGGCAACCTTTTTGGCCGTGAGAGCCATAAACGCCACATTTTTTAAAATGTAATTTCGTGAGAGCCGTACAGCGCTCACATTGCCGCTCCTGTAACAGCGCCTGAAAAAAAATGGACTTTATGGCCCCTGCAGAAAGAGCCAGATCTGGCCCTCAAAAGAGCCAGATATGGCTCAAAAGCCATACGTTTCCGACCCCTGGCGTAGCAGTGAGAGTTAAATGACTTGCCCAGGGCCACATAGGGACTATGCAAGATCAGACTTGAACCCAAGACCTCCTGTCTCTAGGTCTGGCTCTCAATCCACTGAGATATTGCCCCTTGTCTGGGCATAATCATGTTCCCCATGCCTAGGAATTCTCTCCCTCATCTCCATTTCCTGACTTTCCTCAGATCTCAGGCTTCAGCAAGAAGATATTTCCGAACCCCATAATGCTATTAGTGGCCTCCTTCTGAGATGATCTCCTGTTTGTCCTGTCTCTCTCTTGCTTTGTACATAGTTACTTGCATGTTGTCTCTACCATTAGATTGGGAGCTCCTTGAGAACAGGGACTAGATTTTTCTGCCTTTTCTTTAGATCTGTGTTGTGTAGAATATAGTATTTAATAAATTCTTGCTGACTTGTTAGTCTTTTTCAATATGTGGGTTAACTCTACAAGAACTATTTTCCCCTTCTTATTCTTTGTTATAAGGGATGACTAAGGAAAGAGGAGAGAAATTAAAAGAATAAAATTGGGAAAGATGGATGACATAAAAAGATATCAATAAAAATCTGGGCTTTTTGAACAGCCACCTCACCAAGGGCTATGGAGAAGCACCTGGTAGGTATGAGTAGGATGCTACATATAATATAGCCCGTGAAGAACCTCAACAAAGAGAAGTAAAAGACGTCAAAACAAGGACTCTCGACCTAGTTTAGCCCATCTGCCCAGTGGTTTACCAGAGTGAGGGTGCTGCATGTGCTATAGCTTCTTGGAGCCACAGGTAAAAGTTGAGTGCCAGATGGAAAGGGCTCAGCAAACCCTCACGCCAGAGGTGCTAGTCCTCCATGAACACACACACTCCCAAGTAGTATGTCTATGCACCTCTCAAAAGACAAGGATCTCACACTAGTATCAACAGCTAATTAATGCTCACAGAACACATCTAAAAACTAAATCATTCTTATTATTACCCTTTCTCCCCTTTTCCTAGCACTCTGCCATTACAGCTTCAGAATAAGAAGAGGATCACAAAAGAATGTGGGTCATTTGTATTTTTTTGTTGTTGTTACATGGCTTTCCGTAGCAAAATAATCGACAAGCAACCAGACTACAGGTAATAAAACCCTCCAAATTTAGGTTAAGCCTATCAACGGCCTTCTTGAAATGTAATATCCAAAATAAAACACAATATTCTAGATGAGGTCTGACCAGCACCCTCCTAGTCCTGGACAATATTCCTCGATCAAAGCAGATTCAGTTCAAATAAGCTTTTGATTGATTGGCTTGGATGCCATATCACCCTGTTGATTTATACTGATCTTAAGGTCCACCAAAACCCCCAAATCACTTTTCATATACGTTTGCCTACATACATATTCCACATCCCATACACAAAATAAATTGTGAATTTATTTTAAGTGAACTGTAAGTCTATACATTAATTCCTATTACATTTCTTTGTATTAGATTTATCCAAAAGTTCTAGACTATTATGCTCTTTGAGGATCATCTTAAATCTGACATCTGCAAATCTTATAGCATCTAATCAACATCTAAGTCACTGGTGAAAATATTAAACAAGAGAAGATGAAGCACTAATCCCTGGGACACTTCACTGGAGATTTCATTCTAAATTCATCCTAATGACTAACTCCTAAAGTCTAGCTATTCAACCAGTTCTAAATCCTCCTTATTTTGTTATCACCTAGCCCACAACTTTGCATCCTTTCAATGAGATGAAATACTTGAATTTAAATCAGTTTGCTAAAATCTAGGTAAAATATATTTACAACATTCTAGATATCAAAAAAAAGGAAATGAGATGAGTTTGTTTGATCTCTTTTGGATGGAGTAAAACTGGCTTTTTGTGATCACCACCCCTGAGAAGCAATGTGTCATAGTGAATAGTTGGATCTAGAATCAAGAGAGCCTGGGATCAAATGCCACCATTAACACATCCCAGCTATGTGACCCTAGGCAAGTTACATGTCCTACCCCAAAGTAACTCTTTAACATTCTAAGCTGCAGGACAGTTGTTGCTACTCATTGACAGAGATTTCTTAGGAATTTCCTACACCTGTGAAATTACAGATCCATACTCCCCCCCTCCACCTCTAAAAAACAAAAAATCTCTATTGGTCAGTTCTGTTCTGTTCTATTCTGTCCATTCCGAAGATCATTCTTCTTGATCGAAAGAACAGAATCCAATCTGGAACTGGTCAGTTACTGTCCCTTTTACCCCAAGCCCAGCCCTGTGTGTGATGTGATAAGCCTCTCAATGACTACTATTTAAAAAACAAAAACAAAAAGCCCACCACCTTTGCTGGGCCTCCTCACCTCTCCTACCCATTGTCTGCTGTTCTGTGCTTTAGGATCCCAGGTACTATTTTTAGAGGGCCATGTTCATCCACTACCTTCCTTGCTTCCATCTGTACATCGTTTTGCTGGATCATCCTCTACATTTCTGTATCACAGGAGCCGACAATAAGCCCCCTTCTTTCCATTCTCCTTGTTGATTTCATCAAGGATTCAATTAGATTTATTATATCTCTATTATGCCTATCAATGATCTCTATGCAGAAGACATCCAAGTGGCATAATTAGCCATCACTTCTTTTATTTGAAATGTAGCAAGAGGGAGGGAGGAAGGGAAACAATGAGGGATAGAGAGTTCGACTTGGGAATCAGGAAGACCCAAGTTCAAATCCAGCCTCAGACCTATCCTAGCTGTGTAGTCCTAGACAAGTCATTTCACCTCTGTCTGAGTTTCCCTATCTATAAAATGGAGATCATAATAGCCCCTGCCTCCCAAAGTTGTTGAGGATCAACTGAGATAATTACAAAGCACTTAGCTCAGTGCCTGACATAGAGCAGGTGCTTAATAAATGCTGTTCCCTTTCTAAGCTTGTGCATTCCTGCCCTGCTTTAGATACCGTGACAATCAATCCCCTAAAACTGTCTCCTCCATTACGTCCCTCTGGTGCCTACTACAGCTTCTCTTCCAACCTCTGTTTAAAGCCATTTCTGAGGACAGTGAGGAGACCCAGAGTCCTGAACAGAGAATACATTTGCTATGGAAACTTCCAATTTCAGGCATGAAGGGCCTTAAAATGACCTGGAAGAGGTCAGTTCTCCTGGACACATTTTTCCTCTCCTGTTTCTCATTCGGATATATATGTATCTTAGTCCATACTTTTTGCACCAGAGATTTGCTGCTGGGTACATGGTCAGTGGTGAAAAGAATGATTCCCTAACACCCCAAAATATTTATGGCACTATTGTTGTGGTAGCAAGTAACCAGAAATGAAGTGGCTGCACATAGATGGGGAAAAAGCTAAATAGACTAGTCCACAAATATAATGGAATTCTATAATGCTGTAAGAAATGACAAGCATATGAATTCAGAGATGCAGGAAAAGACCTGTGAAATAAACAAATGGAACCCAGAAAACAGTATATACAACTATAATGATGTCAATAGGGAAAAAAACAACAATCTAAACCAAATGCTGGGAAATGTCAAAAAAATGTCAAAAGAAGCATATGAAAAGGTATATCTCAAAGCTAGAGAGCCATGAGTAGAAAATACTACATATGATCTTAGACTTTTAAAAAATGTTGGAGAGTTTTACAAACATTTTTTCTCCCTCTTTAAAAAAACAACATTTTATAAGGGATAGCTTTTTTGGGAAGGACTGAAGAAGAATACAGTAAAACCTGTAGGAGATATAAAAAGAAGAGACAAAAATTTATTTTGAAAAATAAAAAGGGGGCAGCTGGGTGGCTCAGTGGATTGAGAGCCAAGCCTAGAGATGGGAGGTACTAGGTTTAAATCTGGCCTCAGATACTTCCTAGCTGTGTGACCCTGGGCAAATCACTTAACCCCCATTGCCCAGCCTTTACCACTATTCTGCCTTAGAATCAATACATAAAATTGATTCTAAGGCAGAAGGCAAGAGTTTAAAAAAATTTTTTAACAAAATAAAAAAATAAATAAAAAGGTCAGGTTAGAGGTCCCTCAAATATACTTTAGCTTCTCATATTCCTTCTTTCTTCTAATTTAGGTTTGACTTAAAAACTAAAGACATCCAAGAATGAAACATACATTTTTGGACATGGCCAATTTAGGGATTTATTTTATTTTATTATGCATATCTGTTACAAGAATATTATTGTAAAGAAGAGAAAGGATAAATCTTAATTGAAAAAAGATTTTTTTTTTAAATGAGAGACATATTAACAGTGGAACAAGCTATCAGAGGCAGGAAGTCTCTCTCCATTAGCCAAGCTAATGTGGGCAGCCCTTGGCTGGGTATTTTAGTAGGGCCTGTGAGAGGTAGGAGCTCAACTCTGCAATCTTGCATGATCCTTCCCTGCTGCTGCCACACACAGAGGAGGGCCCCAGCAGCCCAGCAGCCTCTGGCACTAGACTTGAAGTCTCTCCAGGCCAAACCACAGCCCACCTGGGTCCTGCTGGCTCACAGAGAGCCAAAGGTCAGCCTCCCCCCAACAGGAGGCACTGAGAACAGAAATGCTGTCTCTGTCAATCCTCCCAATTCTACCCGAAGTGCACCGACTTCTCCATTAAGTCCCAACTCTTTTGTTTATCTTCTTCAGAAATTTCAAGTCATCAAGGTGGGAGCAGACCTACAAGATAATGTAATTATTTCTTTTAGACAGAAACATTAGTATGGCATTAAGCACTTACCAGAATGGACTTTTGTTTTGTGCTTCTTTAAATTTTTTATATCAGTATAGGAATTTCCACATAATTCACAGATAAATGGTCTTTCCCCTGGGATGAAAAAAAAAAGTTTAGTTAAAAAATTTCAATATTTCTAAAGGTTGGCAGCTGAAGCAAAATATATATATGCATCAACATGTATATGAACCTAATATGGTTAAATACCAAATTGTTCTTAAATATAATTACAAAGTTTTTGTTATGTCCAATTCTAAAAACAACAAAGTTCCACAAAGTCTGATTTAAACACAGATAGGAACTCCATTCTCTAAAAGAAAAAAGACTTAAAACCTCTTCTAAAATACCACAAAATTTCACCTTGTTTTCTTTCCATACATTTTGATTCAATAAAGTAATAGTGCCACAGAGTGATAATGTTTTACTAGTTACAAATTTCCCTTACTTGCCAACAGTGTACATAAATTCTATTTACATCAAGGAAGGGGAACTGAGGTAGTAGGCTTATTATTAGGCACTTCCTAAACTTAATACTAAGGAAGAAGCCATTTTAAAGGGATTAAAAATAACCAACATCAATGTTGTTTTCCTTGGTTTGCCGTTTTCACCCTTTACAACAGTAGCTATTTTCTTCATTTTAGTTCAATTGCTTATAAGAGTATGTCTGTTTAAAATTTATTTTTACAACTCTTTGTACCAAACTTTGGGTTAAGGCTTACATCAAAAGAAATTATAGAAAGAGAGAACAAAGAATAATACATTCTCCCTAAACACAGACCTGTATGGGATCGAAAGTGTTTGTTGAGCTCTCCTGAGGAAATAAAACTTTTCCCACAAATACCACATATGTATGGTTTTTCACCTAGATGAAAAATAAAAGATAGCGAGGTGGTGTACTATACCAGTAAAATATTTTATCAATTACAGATTACCTCAAATAAACTATTCTAGAATAACATTTCAATTAAAATCTCTAATCTCCTAAAAGATTTTAGAGGGCTATTAGTATTTTTTTAATGATCCAACTTCACGAATGTTAGTAACTAATATTTTTACTTTTAATATAAGATGATTATTTTCACACAAGGTCTCATTTCTATAAATATCTCTTCTGGCAGAAACCAGTTTTTCATAAGTTTGATTTTTAATGTAATTTTAAAAATTCATTTACATTTATCAACCATTAAAAGCCTTGGAAATAAGAAAACTAGTGCATCAATACAAGAGAATAAATACATAATTAAGACTATTAAAAAGTCCTACAGAAAGAAAACCTGAAAAATATGTTTCAAATTAGATATTATGAATTTGAAGGGCATTCCTTTTAAGATTCAAGATAGAGAAGTTGAATAAAAAAATTAAATCATCATTATTCCAGATTTTTATTCCAGTCTATAAATTTTATGACAAATGAATGCCATGTGCCTGTTATTACTAGGATGGTCCTAAAGAAGACTTTGGCTTTTTTTTGTACACTTGAATGAATGCCCCGGGGAATCTATGCTCCACCCTCTGGTACAGGACCAGTCTTGGGTTGTGCCCACATCACTCCCGTGATCTCTCTTCACCTTCACCCTCCTCCTCCTCCTCTGGTTCATGTCTCTCTCTCTTTCATCCATCACCTTTTCACAGCCAATTCTCACCTGTATGTTTTCGAGAGTGAGTTATGAGGGAGCTAGACACTGCAAACGCCTTCCCACACGTATCACACACGTAAGGCTTTTCTCCGGTGTGCCGACGAACATGGTAAGTCAGCGTGCTGGCCTGAGCAAACCTCTGTCCACACCTGTCACACACATATGGCTTTTCTCCACTATGCTTCCTAGCAACAGAGAAGTACACGGTTAGAGAACAGGCAAGGACAGGGACCGCCCCGGACACTGGCCAACAGCCTGAGGCAGCTTCCAAAGCAGCTTCAAAGGTCAATTGGCCTTCCCTTGACTGGTGTTTGTAAACAGAAGCCACTGTTCCAGATGTCTCAGAATAGTTTGGTAGAGACAAGAGGTCCTGGGTTCAAATCTGTCCTCATACACTTCCTTAGAGGTTTAGAGGTTAGAGGAACCACTGGTCCAAGCCGTCTGCCATTACAACAGAGAACTTCCAGGTGAGGAGAATACCTTTATCAAGGAAGCCTGGCACCTTCCCTGCAAAGGTCCCCTAAACTACCTGGAACTCTAAGGGAGAAAGTGATTGTCCAAGGACATGGAGCCAGGATAGGTCCGAATCTAGGCCTTCCTATCTCCAAGACTGACTGGCTCTCTATCCACTACACCATGTGATGTCTCATGAATGTGTGTGTGTGTGTGTGTGTGTGTGTGTGTGTGTGTGTGTGTAAATAAATGAATAATTTTTAAAACATATGTAAAATTGATGTTCCATCAGCTCCTCACAAACATTAAACTGTCCCTCTCATTTGGCAATTAATTCCAAATACAAGAGGGTACCTGGGTGGCTCAGTGGACAAAGCCAAACCTGGAGATAGAAGGTCCTGGGTACAAATCTGAACTCAGACACTTCCTAGCTATGGGTCCCTGGGAAAGTCATTTAACCTCCACTGCCTAGCCCTTACCACTCTTCTGCCTTGGAACCAGCACTTTGTATTGATTCTAAGATAGAAGGTAAGGGTTTAAAAAAAATTCCAAATCCAATTTAATCTTCAGAGCCCTGTTTCTGATTATTCCACCCAATAAGAGCTGGGAGTGCTACCTAGTGACCATCTGAGGCACAAGGACAATTCGGCTCATGCTACTTTAACCTTCAGGGTCTATTAGCTGGTCAAGATTAACTGTAGCAGGAATTAAAGACTGTTAAATCTTTCCAAAAAATTCTTCCTTTATGGAAGCCTCTCTAAACAGTAGCTAGGAAACAGCCACAAAGCTGTGTTATCTCCCTCAGAAGTCCTCCTCTCACTGTCAGTCCACAAACATTTCTTGAGACAGGCCTCCTGTCTTCCAGGCACTGTGCTATGTAGAGGAGGGAAGGAAAAAGAGGATGAATAATAACACTCAGTCTGAATGGTCCTGAAAAATGTAACGTCTTCTCTTAAAGCACCATTCATACTCCTCTAAGAACAAGAGCGCTCAGAATATGCCTGTTTTAAAAATATCATCTCCTGTATTGTCCCAGCACCCTGGTGGAAGGCCACCAGGCTTCTGACCATTTGTACACATGGAGACACAAGAGAAATGTCATAAGGTCAAAGTTTATACTGGAATCCAGACTTGAACCTAGAACTCCCTAATGTACTCCCACATGGTACTGACATCCTTATTACTATGTCAAGTAACAGACTGGTTGATTTTTTCTTACCTTCCATGAATCTTGAGATTACTAGAAGTTGCAAACTGTAAATTGCATACATCACATTTATAGGGCTTCTCTTCACCATGATGCATGCGACTATGAAAAACCAGCTGGCACTTTTGAGCAAAGCCTTTGTCACAGAGTTCACATCTATATGGCTTCTCACCTAAAAAAAAATCCAAAGAAAAGCATGTATATTTAAAAGGAAATTTTGTATTGTACTTGGCTGGATCCAAAAAGGTAAAGAAGTTCATCATCCCTTTCCTATTTATCTGCACAAAGGACAGGCTAATTGATTGCAGCAACCAGATCTTTCTCCAGTCTCATTCAATGAAAATACTGATGCGACAAGAGTCAGTTAGCTTCTCAAAAATACGGAGTCCAATATAAGAGAAAATAGCAATAGGAATATTCATTAGTACAAGTAAGTGGGCGAGGAGGAGAATGCAAGCTCTGATTACTTCAATGAAAACAGAGGCAAAGACCTAGAAGTAGATCAACTAAAGAGAGAAGTTGACAGAGAGGCACTTTGGCAAATGAAAAATTCAAACACTCATAGCAAGTCTTTAACAGCTTCAAAATTTTTGCTCCTCTTAATGACTAGCAGGCTAAGCACCAAATTAAATAGCTTACTTTTAATTCTGAGAAATTACAGAATTAGTGCATTATGTATGTATTCTGGGCATCAGGAATAAACCATGAATATCATGAAATCCATTATACTTCAACAATTTAATACTACTGATTTTTTTCTATATGTAAGAATATACAGATTTCAAGTCACAAATAATCAGTACCCTAAGGAAATGTTAACTTAAAAAAAACACACACACAATCTTACCTGTATGAGTTCTGACATGCGTTTTCAGCTGGTTACACTGGGTAAATGCTTTTCCACACAGTTGGCAGACGTAGGGCTTTACCCCTTTGTGGATTCGCATATGTCGCCTTAGGCTGCTAGCTTCTGAAAACACTTTCCCACAAGTGTTACACATAGGCTTGGTCTTCGGGTACCTCTGATCTAGGTCTTCTCCAGAGGCCTCCAGCTGGTAAGTGTTCGGAACACTGGCTATATTCGACATACAGTGCTCTTTCAAAGCACAGTTTGGCTGTGATTTTCCTCGTTTCTGTTTTACTGCAACTGTTTGCAAAATGATGTCTTGTGTTGTAAAACTATCATCTCCCACAACTGAAGTCAGCTGGAGTTCTGAGGTATCATTTCCTTGTGCAATTTGTTCTGTTACTGGTGAAGGCAATTTATTTATATCTAGAAACATGTCAACAGAAGAATTCTCTAACAGGTCACTGGAATATTGCACTGGCTTATTTTGCACATTTTTCTGGGAACTAAAAGTCGCCTTCTTCTTCTTTTTGGTTTGAGGAGATTTCTTTTCTAAAGTCACCTTCTTAGCATGTGCCTGAACCAAGTCAACAGAAGTTTCTGATTTCTCCCGGTTGTTAAAATCTCGAAGAGTAAGTAGGCAAGTCTGCTGGTTCAGCTCAATGTTGCCAGTAATACTAGATATCTCTGTAGAAGAGGGATTAGCAAGAAAAGCAAAATCTTCCATCTTTATCTTACATTTAGTGACCACCTCCTCCACTTTGAGATAGTCAGCAGCCTGGTGAATTTCTTTAACATTCCAACTGCAAGGAAACAAGGCTCAATGACAATATTCTGGTCAAAGAAAACCTTTTATTTTTGATAATAGGCCAGGTAATTTAGAACAGAGAAATCAACATGAATGTTAGTAAATTAATTTAGAACAAGGTGCAAATACAAAATTATAACCTACATCTTACAGGGCTTGAAAACATAAACAATCCTGAGACAGAAGGACAAGGCTAGGCAAATGGGGTAAAGTGAACTGCCCAGGGTCACATGGCTAGGAAGCTTCTGCACTGGGCACTTTTTCAAGAGGTAAATACAGGCACTCCAGGTTATACACACTTCGCCTTCCAGTATCCTGGGGCACTCAATTTTTGATTATCTTCAATATGCTTAGGAGAAATGAAAGGGGAACCTTCAACTAAAATCCTAATTACTCCATTTTTGGGAGAGCACCACTGAACCTTTGATTGAAATCTTGTGTCCTCTCTTATCCAACAGGAGATATCTGCTATCTTCTTGGCATGCTTCAGCATTTGGTGAGGCCAAGAGCAAATCATTTACAAAGTATATTAAATGGCTCTCCTTAAACTCGATATTTGCCAAATCTTGTGTCAAAATTTGGGAAAATAAAGTTGGACTTTCTACATAACCTTGAGGTAGACAACACCATGTATTGAGACCCTTTCCAGGTGAATACAAACATGTTTCAGGAATCTTCATGAATGGGTATTGAAAAAAAGGCAGAACACAAATCTACTACTGTGAAATATTTAGCAGTGCTAGGAATAAAGGAAATAATAGTTGATTGTCTTGGAATAACAGGGTGTCGTTTGATGACATGATTATTAAGAGCCCTTAAATCTTGAACAAATCAATAAACAAGTTTTCCATTTTTGTCCAATTTTGGTTTTTTAATAGGCAAAATAGGTGTATTGTATTCTGATTTGCATGGGATTATTATTTTCTTTTTAATTAAAGAATTTATCACTGGGGTAATTCCCTCAATTGCTTCTTTTGATAATGGATATTGCGGAATACCTCTCGTTCTAATTCGTACCAGAACAGCTGATTTAAGCAGGCCTACAACAGTAGAAGATGTAACCCAGAGAGATTCAGGTATATCTGTTGGTATTTTAAAGGTTGGAGCTTTATCCATCTCCTGACTATCTGGAAAGAGTACAGGGAACAAATTGATTCTTCCAGTGGTTCTAATGTAATATTGCCATCTTGAGTACCTATTATCATGGCTCTTAATTTACACAAAAGATCTCTCCTCAATAAATTCATTGGGGAGTAAGGCATTAGAAGGAACGAAATGTTCCATGGATAAAGGTCCCACAGACACCATTCATGGTGAAAGCTTTTGGACTTCCAAAGGTGTTCCAAACACCCCCAACGACATTAATAGACCCAAAAGAATTATAATTAGAATCAGGTGTACTCATCAGCACAGATCTTGATGCCCCAGGATCTAGAAGACAATTGTATAATGTATTTCCAACTTTTACTGTCACATGTGGTTCATTGCTATCCAGGGGAGAATGGACTGGGATGACTGGTGTAATTATATCTGTGTCTGGAAAATCAAATATTCCAATCTTTAATTCCAGAGTCCTTTCTCCCCTCTCAAACCTTCATAAAGGTCTGTATGCACCTCTCTGAGATTCTTCTCATTGAGGATTTACATTTTGGCTATTGCTTGGATGTGCCCCATTTCGGATATATTGTATCATGTCATTTGCCTCATATTGGTTATTGGTTCTATCATTCCCATAATTTCCATAATTGTTATTTCTGAAATTGTTTATTATTTCTAAAATAGTTGTTGTTCCTAGAATAGTTATTCCTAAGGTTTCATCATTACTCCTAAAATTATTGAATATTTGATTCTAGCATCTGCAACTTATTATGTAGCCCCTTTGCCTGCATAAGTAACACAGTGGTCTTTGGTTTGTATATTCTTGCACAGGAGCCATAGCTAACCCAAAATTTGGATTTCTTTTTTCAAGTTTTCCCTTTAATACTTTAATCTCCTTTCTTAATGCATCTACTAAATCACTATCATCATCATCATCTTTCCTTTCATGTCCATTATACACAAATACTGCCACTCTCCTTAATTCATCAAGGTCCATATTCATCCATTTAGGACAATTGGTTTTAAAATAGTCCTTGACCACCCTGCAACAATTTTTCACAAACTGCCTTCTTGATTGTCTAATATCCATTTCTCTGGTCAAATCTAAGTCTATATATCTTCCTCCCAGGTTCTATAAGTCAGTACACAAACTGAAGAATTTTCTCTGATTTCTTGTTTTAGTTTCTCAAATTTTGTCCAGATACCTGGACTGTCAGAATATGCTCTCACTGAGTTAAGAACTGACTCCCTAGCTCAACACAATCTCAAGTAGTCCTGTACATCATTAAAATCCCATCAAGGTGGAGCAGCTGGGTGGCTCAGTGGATTGAGAGCCAGCCCTAGAGACAGAAGGTCCTAGGTTCAAATCTGGCCTCAGATACTTCCCAGCTATGTGACCCTAGGCAAGTCACTTAACCCCAATTGCCTAGACTTGCCACTCTTCTGCCTTGGAACCAATACATAGTATTGGCTCCAAGACAAGAAGGAAGGGGTTTAAAAAAAAAAATCCCATCGAGGGTCCTGCAGAGACCAATGAACTGTACCCATTCCCCAAGCCTCATTAGTAAGCCTTATAACCTTATCCTTTTCCCTTTTTGTTAACAACTTATCTAGCAAATGCTCAAAATCAGTCCAGGTTGGATCAAATTATTGACGTACGGTTTCCAGCTTTTTTTTTTTTATAACAGTTATGTGTTCCTCCTCAAAAGAAGGGGTGCTCAGCTTAAATCCTTCAATATCTTGAGGGGTAAATAGTCTTTGATGTCTAATATTAACTAGTTCTTTTGGGGGATTAAAGTTGGTACTTCTCTTAAGGGGGTTTTATCTTCTTTCTTTTGGGTTTTTGCTTTGGCTGCCTTAGTAAAAGAAGTAGAAATAGTTGAAGAGGCAGGTTGGGTAAAACAAGAGATAGTTTCATTCTGTTGAGAAATAGTTTTGGCAATTTGAGAGATGCTATCTTCAAGGCATGCAACTCTAGAGACAGTTTCATTCTGTTGAGAAATAGTTTCAGACATTTGAGAGATACAATGTTCCAGGTATGCTACTCTAGTTTCCATTAAGCTATATTTCAATTGTTTCCTTTCTTAGAGAGAATTAGACCAAATATTTTATAAAGTTGGTATCCTTGAAATAATCCTGCCAGAAAGTATAATCCCAGAAATGGTAATAACCAGAGACAATCTAAAACTGTGAGATGTAATATCTCAGTAAAGTTCCCTAGTAGTGGGAGTTGTTTGAGATAAGAGTAGAACCTCCTCCTTCACTATCTGTACCATGATATCTAGCACCATGGTTACACTTCTACCCTTTTGCCTATTATTGGAAAGGAACAGAAGATTAATAGATCAAACTCCTAGCTGTCTTGCCAGGATGTTAAGGATTAATTTTGGTAGGAGTTTGATAAAAACACTAAGTTTAATTTAGAAGAAGTTCAGCTAGAAAATAGAAAGGAGAAAAGTGAGATTATTACTCTAATACCTTATGACTATACCTAAAATCCTAATCCTACCTAAAATTTCTAAAAAACTCTAACTGTATTCAAGGACAGGTTCTTCTACATGGCAGACCAGGTCTAACTTATCTACACTACTCCAACTAGAAATATTTTCACTACCTACCTACCTAAGCTAATCAATAAACATTAATCAACTACAACCTCCTTAAATCCGTTTCTCTACCCCAACTATCAATAGTAAAAAAACTGCCAGTCACAGAGACAAAGACTGCCCAACCTGCTCCCTCCAAGACCAAAGGTAAAAGCCCTAACTGCATACTGATCCTCATATATATATCTCTTCCTCATCTCCTAGGTAATGGAATCTTCAGCTCTGGTTCACAGAAGCCTATCAGAACTCTTCTCAGCTGTCCTGCTCTTAGAAATCTTCTGCTCTTAAAGAGACAGACTGAGAGATAAAGAAAATCCCTTTAACACTGTTGAGAAATGATTGCCAGTCCCAGAGTCCTTAAGAGGGAAGGGAGCTTGGTGCCCCTTTTACACAACAAATCCCATAAATGACCAAGAATCCCTAGTACAACTTACCTGACAAGTAGTCACCCAGGCTTTGCTCGAAGACCTCCACTAAGACGGAACACGCCACCTGCTGAGGAGGCCTATCCTATGCCTGGTTGGGCCAGCTCAAACTGGGGGAAGTTATTTTTTACATAAACCTAAATCTTCTATTTTTGTAAACTCCACCCATTGCTCTTAGCTCTCTTCTCTGGAGCCAAGCAAAAAGTGTCTCCTTTCTTATGCAACAGCCCTCATCTCCCACCAGCTGCAAGCTGCCTGGAGGTGTCACGGAACTGCCAGAACCAGAAAGAATCTGGCCTCATGGGTCTTCCTAAGAACTTTCTCTTCCCTTATGGGGGATGGAAGTGGAAAACAGACCTATCATGTGCTTCCTTTTCCTCTCTAACTGCTTACATGGTGGATAGAGCAGCACTATAGAGGAATGAGCAAAGTCCTGGAGGTCTGATGACCAGTTATTTACTAAATACCCTACACGTAATGCATTATCAGGAGGTCCTAGAAATGTTCAGCACAACCCTGTCCTCCAGAAACTTAAACCCAGTAATCCTTGTTTTATTAATTAACTAGTTATATGACCTTGTTTGGGTCAATCTTTTAATTTTCAAGGATCTCTAATTCCTTATCACAAAATAAATGAGCTGAACTAGATAAGCTTTAAGGTTCCCTACATCTTAGCCAATCACTTTCCCACAAACATTTTTGAAGGATTTTCTGAGATCTCTCTTTTCTATCTCTCAAGTATGTGATAATTAGATTAAGTCAACACTGCCCATCTTTAGATTTAATCACCAAAAGTGAGAGAGCACCTTCCAATTCTGGGAGGTCCTAACCCACGTGTGTTAGAGTGAGTAATGAATCAGAATCAACAGACCGTCCCCTATACTTTCTATGAAAGCGTCTATTGTGATTGGACACACAGGCTAGGGGAAGGCACTGGAAGTGACCCATACGTGACCCCTTTAAAAGAGGGAGTTGAGTGAGTGAGGTTGCTCCTGGTTTGGTGAAGGGGACCTGAGGGAGCTTTGCTGGTTCATGACCAGAGACTATTCCATGTGGTGAGTTTAAAGACTGAATCTTCCTGAACTTCTATTAAGAAACTTCCTTTTATAGACCTGTGAATGAAGTTTGCTCCATTCACCTCCGGGCCTCAGGGCCGGCTGAGGGTTAAGATTTACCTGGATTAATTAGTGAGATAGATTCTTATTTTCTTCCTCTCTCTCTTCTCTCATGTAAATAAACTTCCATAAAAGTCAATTTTGATTTGAGATTATTCTTAATTGAGGACTGATAACAGTTCAATCCTCTGGCGACCATCTTTAATATACTGAACCCATAAAACCCCTTTTTCATCACAAGTCGGAAAAAATCTTAGTCATGGCTAAGCTAAAATAATATTAATGATAAACTGTATTAAAGAAAAATAAATTCTGAAAGTTTATTTTTTAAATAGTGCCAAATACTTGAAATTACCACCTTCTTTCATTCTTACCAAATGAATCTACTTCTCTTCAAATTTCAGTCATCAAAATAAACTGTCATGAAATTTATTCTTTTTTTTTGTTTAGTTACTAGAATTTCAACCATATTGCTTTCTGAAATTTTTCATTATAAATATATTGTATTTCCATCCTAACTTGGGTTAAGTAACCTTTCTCTTGAGCTAGCCTGAAAATCTTAATGCATTCTAGCATCCAAACAACTAAGGATGCTGGCATCTTCAAGAGCTTTGGAGTTAAGGACAGAAATTCACATCAGCCTTAGATACTGTAATAGGGAGTACTGTCAGCCTGCCTGGCTAAATCTGCTTTCCTATTTCCCCATTACAATACTAACTGTGGGACCAGGACCTCTCTGCCTCATTTTGTCCATCTGTAAAATGAAGTGAGCTCAATGGCCTCTAACATCCCTTTCAGCTCTAAAGCTACAATCCTATGTCATTCAAATACGTATTTTTTTAAGTTGGAGATTTTCCGTATAAGAGTGTATAAAGTAACTCATTTCTCCTTATGGTTAGGCCTCTAGAACTTAAACATGAGAGAGCATTCCAAAGTTTAAAATGATATGAATGCCAGAGAAATTTAAATTTTGTATTTTTAACACAAAATATCTTAATGCTTGTGCAGCCCTCTGTAAGTAGCACTTCAATTGACCAATCATCACACCTTTCATACTTGAGAAAATAAGGGGTCCCTCTTATTAGGAGAGCAGCTAAGGAGAGCCAGGGTGGAACAAGACTATGGCTGACTTGTCCACTTGAGGATCCATGTGAAAAGCCAGCATCCCTGTCAAGGGAAGGAGGGAAGCAGGAGCCAGCAGGAGCTCTATGGAGGCTGACATCCATCTCCCCAGCTGCCCCTATAAGCTAAACCCTCCAAATTCTTTCCTTTGCCAGTGGGGAGTTGCTCCTTCCAGAGATGTGACTAGCAACTCTTGGTTCCTTTTGGGGGTGGTCATTCTCTGACCACACAGAAGGGGCTGAGGCCTTTTATAAAGCTTTTTTTACAACTCCTGCTGAGCCTGGAAAGGCAAGAAACAGTAGTAAGAAGAGCGTCTCTGCTGTGGGTTGTTCTTTTCTGAAGGTGTTTTTTTCTTTTCGGCCCGCCTGCAGCTTGATTGTTAAAACCTTTCTGCTCCAAGCCTGGCGAGGAGCTCTGAGGGCTGCTGCGAAGGAGGGTAGAGGGATGGGCCTCCAAAGGCTGATCCTGCCCAGCATGCCCCTCACCTGGAGGCTGCAGGTAGGAGCTGCCCAGAGGCCAAGTGGGGGCCGCAGGTGGGACCACGGGTAGGTCAGGGTCCTCATAAGGCCTCCTAAACCTTAGAGTCCCATCTTGCCGGAGCTCAGACCCTTGTTTGGCCAGAAGCTCCATCAATTCCTAGATGGGCACATCTAGTATCCATAACTGGGTAGAAAATGCTTTCTAAGCGCTAATAACCTGGTAGTCATTGTCTGCCCTTCCAGGCTCTGCCTGGCTACCTGCTGATTCCCGGGGAGACCAAGGCACACAGCAAAATCCCACTGGAGGAAACAGATAAAATCCAGGAATAAAACTGAAAGTTTCCTTGACCAAAAGCTCCTTTCAGCTGCTGAGACTGGTCACGAACTGCCCAGAGAAACCACAAACTCCCCGCACTCTGGTGCTCAGCTCTGGAGACAGAACTTGGGATGCTTCCAAAGGCTCCCTCCTGGAGGGCTGGGAGAGTCGGGAACCTGCCCCAGGGAAACAGCGGGTGGGAGTGAAAAAAGGACCCCCAGACTCCTCCACAAGATCAGGGCAGGGGCTGGAGGTCTCCTGCTGCCTCCCCCCCTTCTTCTTCTGCAGCCCGCCCCCTGGGGATGAGGACACCTGAGGAGGCTGACCAGGATATTCTTCCTCCTCCCACGATTCTCCCCGAGGTCAGCAGCTTCTCCTCCAGCCCATATCCTGTCCCCTTTCCTGATTCTGCCCTGACCCTCTCCGCGTCCCCCCAAAAGCCCTGCTCCTAGATCTGGGGGGACCCCAAAGGAAGGAGGGAGCCAGCACCAGAGCTGACCGGTCTGTTCCCCTGGGAGCTCCCTACTCCGCTCAGCATTCTGCCTCTGGTCTTCCTAACTACTACGGAGCCACGCTGGAGTTCCCTCTGATGAAATGGGTCAAACTTTGATCCCGCGGCTACGGAGCTGTCTCACGGAACGTGGGTCCGGCTGGCCGGGGTCCTACCTGTCCAGGTGCAGCGTGCCGGTGTAGATGAACTCAAGCAGCTTCTGAAAGCCGTCTGCCTTCACCTGGCTCTGGTCCAGGAAGACGTCGGCGGGCGGCGGCGAGTCCCGGTACACGGCCCCGAAGTACTCGCTGAATGAAGCCAGCACGTTGCGGTGCGCCCGGAACTGCTGCTCCCCGATGACCACCGTGCAGTCGCACAGGAAGCCTGCCTCGCGCTGCGCGTTCAGCCGCTCCAGGAGGTGCCCGCAGTGGTGCGCCGCGGCCGGCAGCATCCTGGGCGCCGGGCGGGGGTCTTCCAGCCAGGCCGCCCGGGGAGGGGGGAGAGAGGGCAGGGGTCAGACCTAAGGGGGCGGGGGAGGGGGGCGAGAGCGGCAGTCAGATGAGGAGAACGGGGGTTGTGGAGGAGAGGGAGGGGT